>NC_084800.1:77112320-77415350 GCF_963169125.1 Humulus lupulus
CTTATTAGTGCTGATATTGCTAGAATATGCTTATTAGTATTGTTCATTGTGAACTATTATTTGATACATGCTAAATGTTATGATCATGTATCCATTTGTATATTTGTATAACCGTGGAATATGATAAGTATCTGCTTGTTCTTGGACCGTGAGGCGACAAGAGGTTTAGTTATCACTGCTTGATTAGCCGTATTGATTATTGCAGCACAGTATAAGTTGATAAGAATGAATACAGGACAGACAGATTCATCAACTAGCCAGAGTGATCAAGGTCAGAATAATAATCAGGGTCAAGAGAATGACCAGGGTTAGATTCCACAGCCAGCTCCTGAGAACTAGTAGCAATTATTCAATGATCTGCAGGCTACAGTATTGAGGCAGGGAGAAGAACTCCGCCTCCTGAGACAACATCAGGTTCCTGCAGTGGCCAGTGTATCTGAGGCACCTCTTGTATCGGTGCCAGCAGTTGAGCAGCTACCTGAGGTTGGTAATAAATGGGAGCCTCTCTATGAAAGGTTCAGAAAATAGCAACCTCCAGTATTTGAAGGCAGTGCAGATCCTGCTAAAGCTGAGTAGTGGATGAGCATGATTACCACCATCCTGGACTTTATGAGGGTGACTGGTAATGAGAGAGTGGCCTGTGCCACATATATGTTTCGAGAGGATGCCCGAATTTTGTGGGAGGTTATATCCCAGACCAGAAATATCAATGCCCTGAGTTGGGAAGAGTTTCAGACTCTGTTCAATGAAAAGTATTATAATGATTCCATCAGGGTAGCAAAAGCTGAGGAATTTATCAGGCTACTTCAGGGGAGTTTGTCAGTGACTGAGTATGCCCTGAAGTTTGATCGATTGGCAAAGTTTGTCATGGAGCTGGTGCCCACTGATGGGACCAGGAGGGAAAGATTTCTCCAGGGGATACAACCTAGATTAGCCCGAGATGTTTGCATTACCACTATGGCAGGGGTTACTACCTATGCACAGGTGGTCGAGAAGGCACTCACAGTTGAGAGTGCAGAGAACAAGATCTGGCAAGAAAATGCAGCCAAAAAGGAATTCACGAGAACAAGTTCTCCATTTGTGGGTTCTGATAGGGTTGGAGGCCCAAGTGATCAGAAGAGGAAGGTTCCTGATACCTTCCCAGGTCAAGGTGCTGACAAGCGATCTCGTGGTATTTCAATGGATCGTTAGGGTGGTAGTGAGGCCTTGAAGACTTATCCCGAATGCCCTAGGTGCAAGAGGCATCATTTGGGAGAATGTAGGGCAAGGGCCTGTTTCTTATGTGGAGTAGTGGGCTATCTCAAGAAAGATTGCCCTAAGGCAAGAAAAGAAGAACCCAGGAAAGCGGACAGCTCAGCCCCAGCTCGAGTGTTCGCGTTTACACAAACAGAAGCTGAGGCTTCTCCCTCAGTAGTTACAGGTCAGCTTCTTAGTGCTGGAACCCCTTATAATGTTTTGATTGATTCTGGTGCTACACATTCTTTTGTTGCTAGTAGAATTATTGATAGATTGTGTAGACCCTGTGAATTTTATGATGTGGGGTTTGGAACTTTATTACCCATTGGGGAGTTGGTAGTATCCAAGAGGTGGGTCAAATATTTGCTAGTGACAGTTGAGGGCAGAGAGTTGTCAGTGGATTTGGTAGAGTTGGTTATGACTGACTTCGACATGATTCTGGGTATGGACTGGTTAGTGAAGTATGGGGCAACCATTGAATGCAGAAGGAAGATGGTCACCTTTGAGCCTGAATGTGAGGATCCTTTTGTGTTTGTTGGTACATTGCATGGACCCTGCATACCTATGATTTCTGTATTAAGAGCTAGAGATCTATTGCAAGGAGGTTGCATTGGATTCTTAGCCAGTGTGGTTGACACAACTCAGGTCATGCCAGTGAGACTAGAAGAGACCAGATTAGTTTGTGAATTCCTGGATGTGTTTCCAGAAGATTTGCTAGGGTTGCCACTACATAAAGAGATAGAGTTCATGATAGAACTGGCACCATGGACGAAGCCAGTGTCTAGAGCACCTTATAGAATGGCCCCAACTGAGTTAAAAGAATTGAAAGTACAGTTGCAAGAGCTGTAGGATTTGGGTTTTATCAGACCTAGTTTCTCACCTTGGGGTGCGCCAGTTCTGTTTGTAAAGAAGAAAGATGGTTCTCTAAGGATGTGCATTGATTATAGAGAATTGAATAAGTTAACAATCAAGAGCAAGTATCCTTTGCCGAGGATAGATGATATGTTTGATCAGTTGTAAGGTAAAAAGGTATTATCAAATATTGACCTTCGTTCTGGTTATCATCAGCTGAGGGTCAAGGAGGGAGATATACCGAAGACTGCTTTCCGCACTAGATATGAGCATTATGAGTTCTTAGTCATGTCTTTTGGATTGACTAATGCCCCAGTTGCTTTTATGGATCTGATGAACAAAGTGTTCAAAGATTATCTGGACCAGTTTGTGATCGTCTTCATTGATGATATTCTGGTTTATTCTCAGTCAGAGTCAGAGCATGAGCAACACCTGAGGTTGGTTCTACAGAGACTGAGGGAGCACAAACTGTTTGCAAAGTTCAAGAAATGTGAGTTCTGGTTATCTCAGATATCTTTTCTTGGGCACATTGTCAGTAATGAGGGGATTAAGGTAGATCCAACAAAGATTGAGGCAGTCAGAGATTGGCCAAGGCCAAAGAATGCTTCTGAGGTTAGAATTTCCTTGGATTGGTAGGTTATTATAAGTGTTTCGTGGAAGAATTATCAAAGATTTCTACTTCATTGACTGAGCTGACACGCAAGAATCAGAAGTTTGTGTGGTCAGACAAGTGTGAGAACAACTTCCAGGAACTGAAGCAGAGGTTGATTACAGGCGGCTATGGTCTTTGCTTTAAAGGTATGGAGGCATTACCTTTATGGGGAGAAGTGTGAGATCTATACAGACCACAAAAGCTTGAAATACTTCTTCACACAGAAAGATTTGAATATGAGACAAAGGCGTTGGCTGGAGTTAGTAAAAGATTATGATTGTGAGATTTTGTATCATCCAGGAAAAGCCAACGTGGTAGCTAATGCTTTAAGCCAGAAGGGTCCGGGGCAGATTTATAGTGCGAGGCTGATAGCCAGAGAGTTAGGAGATGATATGACTAGAGTTGGTAAAAAGTTGTTGGTGGGCCAGGTGGCCAATATTACGCTACAGTCTACACTGTTGGAGAGAATCAAGGAAGGTCAGTTGGGTGATCCACAGCTGATCAAGATTAGAGAGGATGTTTTGGCTGGAGCATCCAGAGATTATATAGTGTCTGAGATGGGCGAGAGATTCAAGGGTCGGATATGTGTTTCGTTAGACACTGCTTTGAGGCGAGAGATTCTAGATGAATCTCATACTACACCTTACTCTTTGCATCCAGGTACCACAAAGATGTACCAGGATGTGAGATCACTATATTGGTGCCCTGGGATGAAGAGGGATGTAGTGGAATATGTGGCTAAGTGCTTGACATGTCAACAGGTCAAGGCTGAGCATTAGAGGCCAGCAGTGTTATTGCAGCCTATGGATATCCCAGAGTGGAAATGGGAGGACATCACGATGGATTTCGTGGTGGGGTTACCTAGGAGTGTTGGTTAGCATCATTCTATTTGGGTTATAGTGGATCACTATACCAAGTCAGCTCACTTCTTGCCAGTGAGGACTAAATATACAGTTGACCAGTATACAGATCTCTATGTGAGAGATTGTGCGCCTTCATGGAGCGCCGAGGTCGATCGTGTCAGATCGTGACCCCACTTTTACTTCCAAGTTCTGGGGGAGTTTACAGAAGGCCATGGGAACACAGTTGAAGTTCAGTACTGCTTATCATCCTCAGAAAGATGGACAATCTGAGAGGACGATTCAGATATTGGAAGACATGCTGCGAGCATGTGTATTGGACTTTGGTGGATCTTGGAGTAAGTATCTACCTTTGATAGAATTTTCCTATGACAATAGTTATCAGTCTACCATTGGAGTTGCACCTTATGAGATGATGTATGGTAGGAAGTGTAGATCTCCCATTCATTGGGATGAGACATGTGAAAGGAGATACTTGGGTCCTGAGGCAGTTCAGAGGACCAGTGAGGCCATTGAGAATATTAGAGCTCGAATGCTTGCTTCTCAAAGTAGACAGAAGAGCTATGCAGATCCCAAGCGCAAGAACGTGGAGTTCCAAGTGGGAGACTACGTCTTCCTTAGAGTCTCGCTGTAACGACCCAAATTTACCAATAAGGCTTAAGGGCCTTGATTAGTGTGCTGGGAGGGCATAACTGGATTATATGTGATTTAATGATTAAAATCATGTTTCCAGAAAGAGGGTTTTGGGTTATTTTCAAGGGTTTTTGCTCGGGGGTTCGGGGTTTGATTCCACCACCTCGTTTGGTGGAATTAGGGCTTCCCGAGGGTTCGGGATTGGTCCTGAGGCTAGGTTTTGGACTTGAGGTTTGGTGATGATTCTGATCTATGGCTGTGACTAGGTGTACGCTAGGGCTCGGACGGGATCGTGGTTGAGGATCAAATTGAACAAAGCTAGCGAATCTAAAGGTAAGAAAACTACACCCGGTTATGTGTTTGTGATGGGACTAAGAGATCCCTATATCTGTATGATGTCATAGATGGTATTATGCCATGGGACATGTGATAAACGACCTAAGGGTGCCGTAAATAATTCTTGTGCACAGGGCGCGGCTCGGCCACTGGTAGCTGAGGACAGCTTAATATTCACTGAGCTCGGTTTAAGCAGGCCGGAGTCAGTGGGATAAATAGAGGGTGCGGCCTAAGGGCGTTAACCCTAGTTATCATATGTAAATTGATTTTTGATATGAAATGATATACTTGGTATGTTGAATACTTTATTGACATGAATGCTTAGACTGTTGAGTACATGCTTATACGATATGAGTTATTTGATTGTCTATTTAATGATTATGCTCTGTTATTGTGTTTTCTTACTGGGCCTTGGCTCACGGGTGCTACGTGGTGCAGGTAAAGGCAAAGGCAAGTTAGACCAACCCTGAGATGGAGAGTTGCGGGGCTGAATGTACATAGCAGCTGTTCGGCCGCCACGGCTGAGGAGTGGAACAGGACGAGAAATGCTTAACTATCTGTTTTGCCTTAGAATGGCTAATCACTGTATTTAAATCTTGAATCTTTTGTAAACAGTCTTTAACTGATTTCTTTTGGGATCCCATGTAAAAATAAAATGTTTATCTATAAGAAATGTAGCTCTTGAGACCAAAATCTTTTAACCCTAGTTCAACTATAGTTTCAGTAACACGTTTTGAATTAAATGACTTGATTAGCAAGTCTTGCACTTTTATAAACACACAGTGTAACAGTCTTGGCTATCCAGGGCGTTACAACTTGGTATCAGAGCGTCCTAGGTTTAAGCATTCTTGAAGACTGGCTGGACGTGTACATTCACTACGAAAGACAAGCTCGACTCAGGGTTTGGTAAATTATGTATACATGATTATGTGCTTAAATGATTTGAATGAGATATGATTGTTGATATCGTCTTGATTAATAGGGAGCATGAGATACTGATAAGGCCTGGCCCTTGACTATTGCATGATGATATTGAGGCGTGTTTATCAGCACTGCTATGCATGTGAGTGAATATTTGGATAAATTGCTATAACTTGATTGCTTGTGAATGTTTGGATTTTTATGGTAGATCATGAAATGATTATTACCCTGTCATCATAGTCTGACTTCCGAGTCGTTGATTGCAGATTGACTTGGATAATTATGCGTCCAAGAAAATCTACGCGACTAGCCGGTAATAGGTCTGAGACTAGAGATGATGATCAGGGCCAGACCCCTCCGCCAGCCCCTGAAAATTGGCAGCAGCTTATGGCAGATATGCAGGCTCGGTTACAGAGCCAAGATGAACAGATCTGGATTCTGTGGCAGTGGGCTCCATAAGGGAATGTTGCCTCCATTGTGCCACCTGCAGCGGTACCTGTTGTACAACCAGTAGAGGTTGGGAATAGATGGGAATCATTGTATGAGCGGTTCAGGAAGAAGCAACCCTCGATCTTTGAGGGAGGACTTGATCCACTGAAAGCTGAACAGTGGATGACCATGATTACTACCATTCTAGACTTTATGAGGGTAGATGGGCATGACAGAGTGGCCTGTGCCACATATATGTTGAGGGAGGATGCCCGAATCTGATGGGAGGTGGCATCACAGACCAGAGATATTACTTCCTTGACTTGGGAAGGATTCAAGGACCTATTTAGTCAGAAGTATTATAATGTTGCCATCATAGCAGCGAAGGTAAATGAGTTCGTGTGGCTGGTTCAGGGCAACATGACAGTTACAGAATATGCCCTAAAGTTTGACAGACTTGTGAAATTCACACCAGATCTTGTGCCTACTGATGCAGCTAGGCAAGACAGATTTATTAGAGGGCTTAATGCGATGATAGCCCGAGATGTGAGGATTACAACAGTACTTGGAGGGACGACTTATGCCCAGGCTGTAGAGAATGCTCTTACCGCTGAGGAAGCGGAAAATAAGATATAGAGAGAGAGTGCAGCGAGATGGAAGGGCCGCAGGGCGGTGCCTCCATATTCTGGTTCTGGTAGGGGCGGAGGCCCTAGTGATTTGAAGAGGAAGACCCCTGATGCTTCGAC
This sequence comes from Humulus lupulus, assembly GCF_963169125.1. Lineage (NCBI taxonomy): Eukaryota > Viridiplantae > Streptophyta > Magnoliopsida > Rosales > Cannabaceae > Humulus > Humulus lupulus. The sequence goes on from NC_084800.1 coordinate 77,118,986, forward strand.
CACTCTTGGCCCTGATAAGAGAGGTCAGGGTACTCAGGGTGGCCGTTAGGGAGGCGGTGATATATGGAGGACTTACCCTGAGTGCACGAGGTGTAGGAGACACCATCCGAGCGAATGTCGGGCTAAGGCCTGTTATGTGTGTTGGGTGGTGGGACACCTCAAGAAAGATTGCCCGACAGTGAAGAAGGGACATGCGGGGAAGGTGGACAGCTTGACTCTAGCTCGAGTGTTCACCCTGACGCAGGCAGAGGTCGATGCTAGCCCCTCGGTAGTGACAGGTCAGCTTTCTAGTGCTGGCTCTCCTTTTACTGTATTGATTAACTCTGGTGCTACACATTCATTTGTTTCTAGTAAGGTGATTGATAGACTGTGTAGACCTAGTGAGTATTGTACTTCAGGGTTTGGGACTATTTTGCCTACAGGGGAACTGGTAGTATCTAGGAGGTGGGTTAGAGCACTGCCCGTGATAGTTGATGGTAGAGAGTTGTCAATAGACCTGATTGAGTTGAGTATGGAGGACTTTGATATGATTTTAGGTATGGATTGGTTGTTTAGATGTGGAGCTACTATTGACTGTAGGAAAAAGATGGTGACCTTTGAGCTAGAGGGCGAGGATCCTTTTTTTTTTTGTGGGAGCGGTGCATGGACCCCGCGTACCCAGGGTATCGGCACTGAGAGCCAGAGATTTGCTACAAGGAAGGTGTATAAGTTTTCTGGCTAGTGTGGTGGATACCACCAGAGTTTTGCTAGCAAGACCAGAAGAGACCATATTGGTTTGCGAGTTCTTGGATGTGTTCTTTGAGGACTTGCCAGGGTTTCCGTCGCGTAGAGAGATTCAGTTTGTCATTGAGTTGGCACTAGGGACAGAGCCAGTTTCAAGGGAACCGTATAGGATGGCACCGATAGAGCTGAAAGAATCGAAGAGACAGTTGCAGGAGCTTCTAGACTTGGGGTTCATCAGGCCTAGTTACTCTCCATGGGGTGCTCTAGTTTTGTTTGTAAAGAAGAAGGACAACACCTTGAGAATGTGCATAGACTACAGGGAATTAAACAAGTTGACTATCAAGAATAAGTACCCCTACCAAGGATTGATGACTTGTTCGATCTGCTGTAGGGTAAGACAGTGTTCTCAAAGATTGATCTTTGATCTAGTTATCACCAGCTGAGGATCAAGGACCAGGACATACCGAAGACGGCCTTTCGAACGATGTACGGGCACTATGAGTTTTTGGTCATGTCGTTTGGTTTATTGTCTTCATCGACGACATTTTAATGTACTCCAGTTCAGAGGCAGAGCACGAGCTTCATCTTCGACAGGTTCTTCAGAGGTTGAAGGAGCGTCAGTTGTATGCCAAGTTTAAGAAATGTGAATTTTGGCTACCAGAAGTGACATTCCTTGGACATATTGTGGGTGTAGATGGGATTAAGGTGGATCCATCTAAGGTAGAGTCAGTTAGGGATTGGGCGAGGCCAAGGAACGCCTCGGAGGTGTGGAGTTTTCTTGGTCTAGCAGGTTACTACAGACAGTTTGTGGAAGGCTTCTTGAAGATAACGACACTTATGATAGAATCGACACGGAAAATTTTGAGGTTTATCTGGTCAGACAAGTGGAAGACAGTTTTCAAGAGCTGAAGCGACGACTTATTACGACACCTGTGTTGAGTCTTCCTTTGGGGGAAGGGAAGTTTGTAGTTTACTGCGATGCATCAAGGTTGGGTCTAGGCTGTGTGTTGATGCAGAATGAGAAGGTCATAGCTTATGCGTCATGACAGCTGAAGGAGTATGAGCAGCGGTATCCTACCCATGATTTAGAGTTAGCAGCGGTGGTATTCGCACTGAAGATTTGATGACATTATCTATATGGGGAGAAGTGCGAGGTATACACTGACCATAAGAGTCTGAAGTATTTCTTTACATAAAAGGACCTGAACATGAGACAGAGGCGTTGGCTAGAGTTGGTGAAAGATTATGATTGTGATATTCTTTACCATCCAGGGATAGCCAACATAGTGGCGGATGCATTGAGCCGGAGGGGCCCAGGTCAGTTATATAGTTCCACCTAGATCTTGAGAGAGTTAGCTGGTGAGATGGTCAGAGCAGGGATAGAATTGGTGGTAGGCCGGTTGGCCAATATTACTTTGCAGTCGACCCTGCTAGAGTGGATTAGAGAAGGACAATTGGCAGACGCTCAGTTACGGGAGGTTAGAGAGAATGTCTTAGCGGGAGTAGCTAAGGACTATTCTATTTCTGAGATTGGGGTGTTTCGGTATCAGGGGCGGATTTGTGTTCCAGCTGATGAGGGGATTAGACGAGAGATATTGGATGAGTCTCATACGATGTCGTACTCACTTCATCCGGGTACCACAAAGATGTACCAGGATCTACAGACGTTATATTGGTGGCCTGGGATGAAGAAGGATGTGGTTGAGTACGTAGCCAAGTGTTTAACCTGTCAGCAGGTGAAAGCTGAGCATCAACGACCGACAGGGTTGCTTCAGCCTTTGGGTATTCTCGAGTGGAAATGGGAGGATATTACGATGGATTTTGTAGGAGGTTTACCCAGAACTGCAGGGCTTCATGACTCGGTGTGGGTGATAGTGGACAGATACTCCAAGTCAGCCCATTTTCTTCCAGTGAGGTCAACATATATTGTGGACCAGTATGCTGAGTTGTATGTGAGGGAGATTGTACGTCTCCATGGGGTTCCTAAGTCTATTGTGTCAGATTGGGATCTTACCTTTACTTCCAAGTTTTGGGGTGGTCTGCAGAAGGCTATCGGGACTCAGTTGAAGTTCAGCACAACCTTTCATCCCTGACTGATGGACAGTCTGAGAGGATGATTCAGATGTTGGAAGATATGCTCAGAGCGTGTGTGATCGACTTTGAGGGATCATGGAGTAAGTATCTCCTATTGATTGAATTTTCGTATAACAATAGTTACCAATCAACAATTGGAGTGGCTCCCTATGAGATGTTATATGGGAGGAAGTGCAGATCACCCATTCGTTGGGATGAGATGGGTGAGAGGAAATATTTGGGGCCAGATATGGTTCAGAGGACAAGTTAAGCTATAGAGAAGATTCGAGCTAGGATGCTCGCCTCTCAGAGCAGATAGAAAAGCTACGCCGATCCTAAGCGTAGGGACGTGGAGTTACAGGTTAGGGACCACGTGTTTCTCCGAGTTTCACCGTTGTGAGGGGTGAGGAGGTTTGCAAAGAAAGGCAAGCTAATCCCTAGGTTCATTGGACCTTTTGAGACCCTAGAAAGGATCGGTCAGGTGGCTTATAGGTTAGCCTTGCCACCATCGTTATCAGGAGGAGTCCGTGACGTATTCCATGTTTCTATGCTCTGGAAGTACGTCTCAGGTGCGACTCATGTGTTGAGGTATGAAGACTTGGAGTTGCAGACAGACTTAGCTTATAAGGAGCAACTGGTTCAAATCTTGGATCGAAAAGATAAAGTATTGCGGAATAAGACGATTCCTCTTGTTAAAGTATTGTGGAGGAATAGTAGGGTTGAGGAGGTGACTTGGGAGCTTGAGACAGCAATGCGAGATTAGAATCCCGAGTTATTTAGGTAAATTTTGAGGACGAAATTCTCATTAGGAGGGGATAGTTGTAACAACGCAAATTTCTAATAAGGCTTAAGGGCCTGGATTAGTGTGCCGGGAGGGCATAACTGGATTATATGTGATTTAATGATTAAAAGCATGTTATATGATTATTTGAATATCTGGGATGCATGACTATGTGTATTAGTATGCATGTAGGCTCTGATTAGGTTAGAAGGGCATAATCGTAATTTTTGTTCGTTTAGGGCATAACTGTATATATATGTGACAATTCTTGAGACCACATTATTATGTGGATATATTTGTAATCTGTGACTTGAGACGATCCTAGTGAGCGATTTAGTGAAAAAGTCACGGCGGAGATTTATACCCGGCTCGGGACGAGCTTGGGGGTATTTTTGGAATTTAGAGGATATATTGGGGTCTATTTTGACATTGAAGAATATAACTGGTGATTAGTTAGGTGTTGAGAAGTAAGCGGTAGATATTTGAGACACTCGAGGAATTAGCGGGAATTGGGTGAAATGACCAAAATGCCCCTAGGTGGATTAAAAGGCTTAGAAATAAAGGGAGGGAAAATTGGTCATTTGGCTTATAAGGGATAAGAGTTAAATTTCTTTATCCCTTAGTGGAAAGTCTAGAGTCTGAAGGAAGTTAAAAGAAAATAAGAAGAAAAAGAAAGAAGGAAAATAGAGGCCATATCTTCACCCATTCAGTTTAGGTTTCTACCTCAATTCCTAAAGGAATTTGAAGCTGAAACTCAAGGAGATTCTAGGCAGGAGCTTGGGGCTAGAGTCTTTGGTGTGGCTTGAGGAATTAGCAAGAGAAATCCATCCATTTGAGGTAAGATTTTAAGGTTAAAATTCAGTTCTTGGTAATGGTGTTGAGCTGGTTTTTCTAAGCAAAGTTCTGTGGGAATCCTAGGGAGTTGAGGCTGATGATTTGAGGAGGAGAAGGCTAAGTAAGAGTGGGAGGCAACCTAGGCTAAGCTCATCAAGCAAAGGTAAGGAATTCTAGTTCAAGTTCTGTGGTTTCAATTGTTGTTTTTATTGAGTTTCTGAGCTTTAGGTTCAACCATGGTGATTTCTTTGATTTGGGGTGCATGTGATTGAGTTGTGTGTGGTTGGGATGTTTGGGATGAGTGGAGGATGTTGATAGGTTTGTTTCTATGTTTGGTTGAAGTTTGGAAGAGTTTTTGTAAGGTTTGACTTGAGGAAAATCAAAGGAGGAAAATGCAAGGTTTGCTGTGCTGTAGCGCTAGTCACTGGGCGTTGTAGCGCTAGGCCATGTGTTCTGGAGCATTTTAGGCTCTATTTGTAGCGCTGTAGCGCTCTCCTTAGAGTGCTGTAGCGCTGCCCTGTTTCCAGAAAGGGGTCTTTGGATTATTTTTAAGGGTTTTTGCCCCGGGGTTCGGGGTTTGATTCCACAACCCCGTTTGGTGGAATTAGGGCTTCCCGAGGGCTCGGGACTGGTCCCGAGGCTAGGTTTTGGATTTGAGGTTTGGTGATGATTCTGATCTATGGCTGTGACTAGGTGTACGCTAGGGCTCGGACAGGATTGTGCTTGAGGATCAAATTGAACAAAGCTAGCAAATCTAAAGGGAAGAAAACTGCACCCGGTTATGTGTTTGTGATGGGACTAAGAGCTCCCTATATCTGTATGATGTCATAGATGATATTATGCCATGGGACATGTGATAAATGACCTAAGGATACCGTAAATAATACTTCCGCACAAGGCGCGGCTCGGCCACTGGTAGCTGAGGACAGCTTAATATTCACTGAGCTCGGTTTAAGCGGGCCGTAGTCAGTGGGATAAATAGAGGGTGCGGCCTAAGGGCGTTAACCCTAGTTATCATATGTGAATTTATTTCCGATATGAAATGATATACTTGGTATGCTGAATACTTGATTGACATGAATGCTTAGACTGTTGAGTACATGCTTATGCGGTATGAGTTATTTGATTGTTTGTTGAATGATTATGTTTTGTTATTGTGTTTTCTTGCTGGTCCTTGGCTCACGGGTGCAACGTGGTGCAGGTAAAGGCAAAGGCAAAGGCAAAGGCAAAGGCAAGTTGGACCAACCTTTAGATGGAGAGATGCGGGGCTGAATGTACATAGTCAGCTGTTCGGCCGCCATGGCCGAGGAGTGGAACAGGACGAGAAATGCTTAACTGTCTGTTTTACCTTAGAATGGCTAATCACTATATTTAAATCTTGAATCTTTTGTAAACAGTATTTAACTTATTTCTTTTGGGATCACATGTAAAAAGAAAATGTTTATCTATAAGAAATGCAGTTCTTGAGACCAAAATCTTTTAACCCTAGTTCAACTATAGTTTCAGTAACACGTTTTGAATTAAATGACTTGATTAGCAAGTCTTGCACCTTTATAAACACACAGTGTAACGGTCTTGGCTATCCAGGGCATTACACTCGTCATGGAAAGGGTGAGAAGGTTTGGGAAGAAGGGCAAGCTGAGCCCTAGATTTGTAGGTCCATTTGAGATCCTAGAGAGGTTTGGTCAGGTGGCTTATAGGTTGGCCTTACCTTCGACATTGTTAGCCATGCATAACATGTTTCATTTTTTCAGCTCTTCGGAGGTATGTATCTGATGTAACTCATGTCTTGAGCTATGAAGATCTGGAGTTTGAGGCAAATCTCTCCTATGAGGAACAGCCAATCCAGATACTTGACAGAAAGGACAAGGTCCTCAGGAATAAGACGATACCTTTGGTTAAGGTACTATAGAGGAACAACAAGGTCGAGGAAGCGACCTGGGAGCTGAAATCAAATATGCAGAGTCAGTATCCCGAGCTGTTCAGGTAAATTTCGAGGACGAAATTTCTGTAAGGAGGGGATAGTTGTAATGCCCCAAAATCCCTAATGTGGTTTAATGGTTGGATTAGTAGACCGGGAGGGCCATAATTGATTTATTATGCCATTAAACTATTATATCCATGTATATGTGAATTATATTATGATATGATGTTAAATGCATGCATGTGGGTCCACATTTCATCACAGGGCTATTTTGGTAATTTGGCCCATTGAGGGCGTAATTATATATTTGTATGCATGTCAGGTGATCTATTTTTGAGGCCACATTATAATATGGATTTGTTCAAGCTATTTGGCATGGGACGATCTTTGAGTGTGTACGCCCTAAATATCCACGGGTTATTAGTGAGGTGGAAAATGGCATAATTATATCTGCCACGTGGAAGCCACCTACCTGGAGCTGTAGTTACGAGTCTCCACCTCTTTAGCTCAAGGTAGTCAAAGGTTTAGTAAGCATACTCGAAGGCATCGGGTCAGCAATGTGGGCACCATGAGTTGGAACTACATCAAGATCGAGGTACGACATAGAGCTGACACCCCCAACCATTCATGAAGTCAACCACGCAATGTAAACGTGCGCATATCAGACATCATGTGTCTACTCTATTCCTGAATTCTCGGACACGCAGCATAAACGTGCGTGTTCAGGCACCCCACAACTAGTTTGGTCCATGCGGCCCATTATCCCCCTTACCTATTGATTAGCTAACACTTCATTGTCAGGTTTTAGGAATTAATCATAAGTGTCACAGAAGTGACATGATGGGTAAGAAGGTCACGGGATGACCCCCTTTGCCAACACCCAGGTGTCCTCTCCCTATAAATATGGAGACCCTGGGCGTTGCAAGGGGTTGCCGTCTAGTTTGTAAAGAAACACCCTGTAAGGAATACTAGAGAGAGATCAATAATATTTATTGGTGGACTAGAGGGATTTTAACCTTCGAACCACCTAAAAGGAAATGAGTTATAACCTTCCCCCTATACTATTTTCACCCGTTTGGAATATAAATATTTACATATTACGGTTCATCATCTAGCACTAATCCATCCCGTTTATTCGTATAATTATCTGTTGCCGAAGAACCGCGTCAACAGTTTGGTGCTTTCATTGAGGGAATTTAGATTGGTGCTATTGCAGAATCCCAACCATGGTGGTTACTCGCTCGAGGCATGGTAATGAAGTGGATCAACGTGATGGGCAGGAGGTCCACCATGCCACCATGTCCGATGAGCAAAACCCCGAGGTTCAGCAGCGACCGAGAAATCAGCCAATGGACCAAGGCAACACTAGAAGTTCGGCTCCCCGGCCGCCTAATCCGAACCCGGATTTCTACACGGCGATAGAAATGGAAAATGCACAGTTGAGAAGTCAGTTGTCAAAAGCAAACAAGCGAATCAAAGAGGTCTTGACCTAATTACCCCCTCTTATAACCGACGCTAACGTCGGAAAGAGGCATGGCGGGACTCATAAGTCATGCCGGGGGAACCGGTCCAGGCCCAGTCGGTTGGTCAGAGCCTCGACTTCGGATTCTACTCCCACATCACACCACCAGGAAACTGTGTTTGTGGAACTTCCTAGGGCCGATCAGCAATTCAGCCGATCGGTCCGGACCTCAACTCCTAGCTCGATTCCACCCTCGAGCACACCTAAGAGGGCCCGAGGTAGCTTGCGAAGGAGATCCGAGGAGGGCTCGCGACGACAGCTCGCCCCGGCTAGCCGTCTTGCACCACGATCAGACCGCCGAGCGTAGGATGCGGGGGATGGTAGAGCGGAGCGGCCGCAACCTAGCTTAATCCACCCTGACGGGACTAAGATCGCGTCACCAGTTAGGCATCCCCTGTCACCAATAAGATACCCATCCCAGTCCGAGACATTCCGGCTCATGGGAGCAGCAGGAGAAATACTCCTTCTGTCGAACCTTCCCATTGCAGCCGAGCGCCTGGGGAAATCCCGGATCCTTACCCTCAACGGCGGGCTCCAAGTTTTTCAAATGGAAGTTATTGGACCAGGAGTCATCGAAGTGGCATGTTCAGTGAAGACCTGCGCCATCGCTTGAGTTCAACTCAAAGCCCTGGGGCCCCCCGAGGGCCGACCTCCGAGATCGCCTCAACTCTCAGAGAGGGTACCCAGCTAGAAATGGTAGCCGTGCTCACCGAGGAGAGGGTCTGTCGGAAGTACGTGACAGCGGGAATGTCCCACATAACCTATCTCAAGATAGGAGGGAAAATAACTCGCCTAACGCGTACAATGGAACTGGAGCTGTTGAACAGCCCCAGAACAACCAAGGAAATAAGGACCAAACCCTGGAGCGTCTGGCTCAGATGGAGGATCTGATGAAGAAGCTCTTATCGAAAAAAGAAAAAGATGAATACGACTCGGGGGACGAACTCGAGCTCTTCGCCCCCAGCATAGCAGCCACGATGTATCCACCTGGTTTCCGTATGCCTCACTTGTCCAAATTCAATGGAGATGGGGACCTGTCAGATCATTTGGGTATGTTCAACACCCTGATGATGGCCCACAACATTGGTCCCGAGCTAAGGTGTTTAATATTTCCTTCCACCTTGACTGGGCCGGCCAGGCAATGGTTCAAGCAGAATAAAAAGCAGTCCATCAGCTCGAGGAAAACCTTTTCTGCCAACTTCAAGAGGGCATTCCGAGCTTCTCAGGCTGTCTGCGTCAAAGCCGACACCCTGGAAAATGTAAAGCAACAACCCGAGGAATCTTTGAAAGCTTACCTGAGTAGATTCACAAACGTCGCGGCTCGAGCTAGGGACGCAGATGATAGTTCCAAGCTTATGGCCTTGAGGACTGGGATCCTCGTTGGAGGCAGACTCTGGGAGAAGATACAGAGAAAAGGTGTCAGCACCGTGAACGAATTCCTAAATAGGGCCCAGGGATGGATAAACTTGGAGGAGGCGCAAGCATCAGCCGCGGGAACCAGCCAAGCCTCTGATCAGCCCGCTGGAGTGGGAACGGATGTTGTGAAAGCGACCCAAAGCGTTACACAGAATAACCAATTTGGTGGAGGCAAGAGAAAAGGGAACAGCGAGGGTGGCCAACACGGCCCGAAGAAGAACAAGCCCGTAGAAAAGTTTAAGCCAGTATACACGACTTAAACCGAGCTCACGAACACTAGGGAGAACATTTTCCTAGCAAACTCTGCTCGCCTCCCCTGGAAGAAGCCGGAGCCTTTGAAGCACCAGAAGGCTAAGCGGGACCCTTCCAAGTTTTGTCGATTCCATGACGACATTGGCCACAACACTGACGATTGTAGGCATCTGAAGGATGAGATCGAGACGCTCATCAGAGCTGGGCCTTTGGCTCAATATGCGCGGAATAGAGTTCCCGCCAGTCAACCAGCTCTAGAAGCTCCGATAAGTCAGCCCGTGTCCCGGATAAATCAGGACACCCCTTCTCCTGTGATAGGAGGAGATATCTCCACGATCTTCGGAGGCCCCCATCTGGCCAGCACGAGCAGAGGTGCCCAGAAGAGATATGTCAACGAATTGAAAGCTCATAACAGAGTGGAGTTCGTCCCAGAGAAGCATCTACCCAAACAGGAACAACTTGCGAGGCAACCAATCATATTCACCGAGGAAGATGCCAGTCACGTCCAGTTCCCCCATAACGACCCTCTGGTCATAGCTGCCCAGCTCGCCAACCAGAGAGTTAGAAGGATATTGGTCGATAATGGGAGCTTGGTGAACCTGTTGTTCTGGTCTACGCTGGAAAAGATGGGTTTATCGTTCATCGAGTTGAAAGCCACCTCCATGATGCTATATGGATTTTCTGGAGAAAGGTCGGCGGCAATAGGAACAATCGAGCTGGTGATCACTTTGGGAGAGGGACCCCGGACTGTCTCAAAACTCCTCGAATTTGTGGTCATTGATTGTCCCGCCGCGTACAATGCTATTTTGGGCCGACCTACATTGATAGCGTTTGAAGCCATAACATCCATCTGCCACCTCGCACTAAAATTCCCCTCTTCCTCAGGGATATGCACGATCCAAGGTGATCAGCTCGTTGCCAGGGAATGCTACAGCATTTCCATGAAGGGAAAATCAAAACCCGGGCAGCAGACGATGACCATCCAGGGCGGGAGTGAGGAATCCTGGGAAATCGTACTTAGTCCCAAGATAGAAAAACCTCAGAATGCCAGAATGGAGGATATCATCTTAAATAATGATATCGACCCCAGAGTAAGCAAGGATAGATCCGTGCTCCAGGCCATCGAAGAGCTCGAGGAGGTAAATATCGACCCACAAGACCCTTCGAAGGTGGTGAAGCTCAGGAAAAATCTATGTAGCGAAAGGAAGGCGGAGCTGATTAGTTTTCTGCAAGGAAATCTAGATGTGTTCGCCTGGTCTCATGGAGTCATGATAGGGATCAGCCCGAGAGTCATCATACACACCCTCCACTTGGATAAAAACGTGCCTGCAAAGTCCTAGAAACAAAGGCGCCTAGGAACGACCCGAGCTGAGGCCCTAGAAGAGGAAGTAGCCCGACTCTTAAAGTGCGGCTTTATCCGCGAAGAAAAGTTCCCGATCTGGGTCGCCAATCCTGTGTTGGTCTCGAAGCCCAACGGAAAATGGCGGACCTGCATCGACTTTTCCAATCTGAACAAAGTCTGGCCCAAAGATTGCTTCCCCTTGCTAAGGATTGACCAATTAGTAGTGTAATGCTCCGAATTCTCCGATATGGTTTAATGGTGGGGTTAGTAGGCCGGGAGGACCATACTTGTTTAATTATGCCATTAATTGATAAAATGCATGTATATGTGGATTATATTATAATATGATGTTAAATGCATGCATGTGAGTCCATATTTCTAAATACAAGGGTGTGATGGTAATTTGACCCGTTGAGGGTAAATTGTATATTTGTATGCATGACGGTGATATATGTTGAGACCACATTATGATGTGGGTTTGTTCGAGCCATTTGGCATGAGATGACCATGGTATGTTAAGTAGCGGTTTAGTCATAACGGGATTAAGTTCAAGGTTCGGGGTGAGTCTCGGGATGATTAAATGATTAGAACGTTGCTGGGAGTATAAGGGTAACGGGATTTGAATTATTGGTATTTGAGAATATCGGGAATAGCGGGAATTGGAGAGCGTTAATTATGATTAACGAAATAGGTGAAAGATGAAAATTTTACCCTTGGGGAGACTTTAGAAGCTTTAAATGACCTAGGGGCATTAAGGTCATTTGGCTTGGGATATATATGTTTTTGGTTGGCTGTAGAAACATATAGAACAAAACAGAGCAAGGTTTCCTCTTCCCGTACATCACCTTCCCTCTATCTCCCTTTAAAGTTTTTGGTCCCAAATTGAAGTATCAAGCTAGGAAATCAAAGCTTGGAAGTTGTAGACTTGGTTCATCCATTGAAAAGGACTTAAATCCCATTTGAGGTAAGAATTCATCCATGAAAACAAGCCATACTCTGTTTTTCTTTATAGTTTTCAGCTTATAGTTTTGATGTGGATAGCTGGGAATTAAGGGGTGTTTTTGTGTAAAATTGATTGGGTTTTGATGAGGGTGTGATGTAGATGAAGTTTAGGGGTTGAATTGGATGTTTGGGTGATGTTTAGGATTGATTTGGAGGGTTGGTTTTAAGAGAAATTGCAAAGAAGAAGAACCAGAAAGTTTCTGGTCTGTAATTGGCGCAGCAGCGCCATTCAGGGCGCAGCAGCGCTAGGCAGGGCAGAGAGCAGGGCTCTCTGACTTGGAAATAGCGTAGCAACACCATTTAATAGGGCTGCAGTGCTGGTCCATTTTTCAGCAAACCTATTTTAGGGCTCGGAATGACCTTTAAGGCTCGGGGTTTGGTTCCTTTGCCCCGTTTGAGTATATTAAGATTCCCGAGAGTGTGGTTTTAGATTATGAACCATTTATTAATTTACTTTATTAATGGATTATAATTGGTTATGATTGGGTAACCGCTAAGGAATCTAAAGGTTGATCGTTCTCAAGGGTCGTTCTTTTATTCATTCTAGCTCGAACCAGAGGTAAGAAAACTGCACCCCATATGTGACATGCATGGTTATTCATGAGGCATGTTAGTTGTATAAATGTGGACATAAATTGATTGTGGAATACTTAGCAAATCTTGCTCACTTGTGCATGTTACTGACTCATTAGTCAGATTTGGCAAAGGTGCTAGTATCAACTGTGAAGCTGTGACTTATTAGTTAGATTCGGCAGTGGTACTGGGCACTGTTCACATAGCGCTGACTCATTAGTCATGACGGCTTTAGCGTGTTCCACGCAAGCCAACAAAGATTAGATCTAATTGACTTTCTGCATTGGATGACTCAAAGAGCATTAATGCCGGTCCGACCTCAAGTTCGATGAATACTATAAGCGCTTGTGTGGCTTACCCATCAGTCACTCATTGGTTGAGTTAGAGACTTACTCATTAGTCTCTCATTTGTTGAAGGCTAGTGGCTTACCCAGCAGCCACTCTTCTGTTTGAATTAGTGACCTGCTTGTCAGTCACTTAGTATAGTTTACCAGAACCTCAAGTGATATTCACTCATCTGTTTGAGAGCTATGAGCTCTGTGTGATTATAATGATAATCATTTGATAATGGTTACATATAATGCTGTGTTTTCTTTCTGGGCTTTGGCTCATGGGTGCTATGTGGTGCAGGTAAAGGGAAAGAAAAGCTCACCCAGCCTTGAGTGGAGAGTTTAGGTGGTGATGTGTACATATGCGGCCGCTTGGCCACCACGGCCAAGGAGTTCTCAGAGGAACTAGGGGGTTTACCCTATTTTTGCCGCTTAGGTCGGCGGGTTTGTGATTTTGGAACTGTAATGACCATTTTGAGTTGTAAATAACTTGTAAATCTTTTATGGGCCCATGAACAGTTTTATGTATCAAATAAAACATATCCTTTCCTTTTTATTGATTTTCACCTTAGCCTGTTAATAACACCTAGAACACATTTTTAACCAAAGGACTCAGGCAATGAGTCAAATTTCCAGTTCACCGTATCTGTTCTGGGATAACCAGGGCGTTACAAGTAGATGCCACGGCGGGGCACGAGCTCATGTCTTTTATGGATGCATACTCGGGCTATAACCAGATCACCATGAATCCCGCAGACCAGGAACACACTTGCTTCATGACCCCAATTAACCTTTACTGTTACAAGGTCATGCCTTTCAGGCTGAAAAACGCAGGAGCTACGTACCAGAGGTTGGTAAATAGGATGTTTACCAATCAGATCGAGAAAAATATGGAAGTGTATGTTGACGACATGTTGGTCAAGTCAAAAACTGTCGATAACCATGTCTCCGATCTGGAGGAATGCTTTAAGATTTTGAGGGAATACGGCATGAGGCTAAACCCCCAAAAGTGTACTTTTAGGGTTGCGTCAGGAAAATTCCTGGGTTTCATCGTCAATACCAGGGGAATAGAAGCAAACCCCGATAAGATCAGGTCACTACTCGAGATGCCCTCACCCCAGTCGTGAAAAGACGTTCAATGTCTGACAGGAAGGGTGGCAGCCCTTAATTGGTTTATTTCTAAATCTACCAACAAGTGTTTTCCATTCTACAACCTGCTCTGGGAAAAATAAAATTCGAGTGGACCGAGGGATGCTAACATGCCTTCCTCGACTTAAAAGCACATTTAGCCGAGCCGCCCGTGTTATCCAAACCAATGGTAGGAGAGCCTATTTTCCTTTACCAAGCTGTCACGGAAGATGCGACTAGCGCCATATTAGTCCGAGAAGAAGACTGATCTCAAAAGCCAGTCTATTACATCAGCAAGAGACTTCTTGGAGCTGAATCCCTGTATCCGTTGATGGAAAAGATGGCTTTCTGCCTTATTACGGCCTCCCAAAAGCTTAGGTCGTATTTTCAGTTCCACTCAATACACGTCATAACCGATCAACCTTTAAGGCAGGTTTTGCAGAAACCTGAAGCATCGGGGCGTTTGTTGAAGTGGGCTATCGAGCTCAGCCAATTTGAGATACTGCACATACCGTGAACTGCAATAAAAAGCCAGGCCCTGGCTGATTTTGTGGCAGAATGCATAGGGTTCCAAGAAGATTCGGTAGAAGAGTCAGCTCAGGCCTCATGGAAGGTCTTCGTAGATGGCTTGTCTAACGAGAACGGCTCCGGGGTTGGAATCATATTGATTTCCCCAGAGGGACATCGATTCCACTCGACATTACGGTTCGGATTCAAAGCGTCCAACAATGAGGCCGAATACGAAGCTTTATTGGCTGGGATAAGGGTAGCCCAGAAGCTGAGGGCCAGCTCCGTCCAATGTTACAGCGATTCCCAGCTCGTGGTAAACCAAGTGTTAGGAGAATACCAAGCACGGGGAACCAAGATGGCTGCTTACCTGGCCAGGGTAAAGAAATAATTATCCGCATTTGAGCGCAGCTCAGTCGAGCAGATACCTTTGGAGCAGAATGCCAACGCGGACTCCCTAGCGAAGCTCGCTACTTCCGGGGAGGCAGAGACTTTGGGGCTGGTACCGGTAGAGTTCTTGGAAAGACCAAGCATAGAGGAATTCAGGGCAGAGGTCGAGATGATCGACACTAGACCTACTTGGATGACTCCCATCCTCGAGTATCTCACAGCAGGGAAGTTACCTGAGGAACGAAATGATGCAAGGAGGGTACTTTACCAGGCTCCAAGGTATACAGTGATAGATGGGATATTATACCGACGTGGCCTCTCTTTACCTCTCCTACGGTGTGTTCTGCCAAGCGAGGCGAAGACCATTTTGCAGGAGGTGCACGAGGGCTTTTGTGGAGAACACGCTGGGGGGCAAAACCTGGCCTTGAAGATTTTAAGGCAAGGGTATTATTGGCCCACTCTGTCAAAGGACTTGATCTCCTATGTCCAAAAGTGTAACAAGTGCCAGCGATTCGCCACAATTGCCCGGGCTCCTCCGGCCGAGCTGAAGATGATCTCGTCCCCATGGCCGTTCGCGGTCTGGGGGATTGACCTGGTTGGTGCCCTCCCTACTGGAAAGGGAGGAGTTCGCTATGCGGTGGTGGCTATCGACTACTTCACAAAGTGGGCAGAAGCAAAGCCCCTGGCGACGATCACTTCAAAGAGAGTCCTCGACTTTGTGGTCAAGAACATTGTCTGCCGATTCGAGCTGCCAAAGAAGATCGTGTCGGATAATGGAACGCAGTTCGATAGCGACCTCTTCACCGAATTCTGCGAGAGGCACGGCATTGTGAAAAGCTTCTCCTCCGTGGCCTATCCCCAGGCCAATGGGTAGGTCGAGGCTGTCAATAAGATGCTAAAAGCAAGCCTTAAGAAAATATTGGATGAAGCCAAGGGAGTTTGGCCCGAACAACTTCCCCAGGTACTATGGGCATACCGGACCTCACACCGAACTTAGACGAGTCATACTCATTTCTCCCTGGCTTTCGAGAGTGAGGCAGTCCTTCCTGTCGAAGTAAAGGTAGTCTCGCATAGAGTCCAGACATTTGACCAAGACTGAAACGAAGAATTACTCTACGCGTCCCTCGACCTAATTGACGAAAAGCGAGAAGCTTCACAGCTGCAGCTCGCTCATTATCAACAAAAGATAACTCGTTATTTCAACTCAAAGGTCAAGAAACGCGTCTTTAGCATAGGCGACCTGGTACTCAGAAGAGTCTTCTTAGCCAATAAGGATCCCAAGGACGGAGTGTTGGGACCAAACTGGGAAAGACCCTATCAAATAACAGAGGTCGTGAAAGAAGGAACCTTCAAGCTAGCTCGACTTAATGGAGAAGCAGTCCCACGGACTTGGAACGCTATACACCTAAAGAAATATTATCAGTAATATCTTTGTAAAGCTTAATTAGAAAATCCACCTTTTGTTTATTAAATAATGAGAGAATCTTTTCGCATTGTCATATATGTTTGTGGATGTAACGACAAGTAACCATGAAAGGCCCTTTCCTGATTACTTGGGGGGCATATATCCTGGATATAACTAGGTCGTCCTAAAACTTAGAAGTTGATTCAAATTGATTAATCGACGTTTTTCTTAAAAAGCGTGAGATATCGATAAAGGATTAACACGAACTAAGTTTTTAAAATCAATGTCCTGGATATAACCAGGTCCTAAAACTTAGAAGTTGATTCAAATTGATTAATCGACATTTTTTAAAAAGCACGAGATATTAATAAAGGATTAACACGAACTAAGTTTTTAAAATCAATGTCCTGGATATAACTAGGTCGTCCTAAAACTTAGAAGTTGATTCAAATTGATTAATCGAATTTTTTCTTAAAAAGCGCGAGATATAAATAAAAGATTAACACGAACTAAGTTTTTAAAATCAATGTCCTGGATATAACCAAGTCCTAAAACTTAGAAGTTGATTCAAATTGATTAATTGACTTTTTTCTTAAAAAGCGCGAGATATTGATAAAGGATTAACACGAACTAAGTTTTTAAAATCAATGTCCTGGATATAACCAGGTCCTAAAACTTAGAAGTTGATTCAAATTTATTGATTGATGTTTTTCTTAAAAAGCGCGAGATATCAATCAAGGATTAACGCGAACTAAGGTTTTTAAAATCATTGTCCTGGATACAATCAGGTCCTAAAACCTAGAATTTGATTCAAAGTGATTGATCGATGTTTTTCTTAAAAAGTGCGAGATATCAATAAAGGATTAACACGAACTAAGTTTTTAAAATCAATGTCCTGGATACAACCAGGTCCTAAACTTAGAAGTTGGTTCAAATTGATTAATATATGTTTTTTCCTAAAAAGCATGAGATGTCAATCATAACACCAACAGAAACTAAGTTCTCACCAAATGCGTTAAAGAGGAGTAACAATAAAATTAAACCACAAAAAATATATAAATAGATTAAAGTAAATCTAAGGAAACCAATTGTCTCGAGGATAAGAAACCTCGTAATACAAAGTTACAAATAAAAAATAAGAGAAAAGGAGCAAAAGTCCTAAGCCCCGCCAGGCCGCTCCGATGAAGTCATCCCTTCGGCGTCCTGCTCGGCTGCAGCGGAAGTCTCCCCGGTCTCAGAGGGCGCCTCTTGTTGAAGGCGAGCTTTGAAATTTTCTAGGAAGGACTCCCACACCTCCGGCCCTAGGAAGGAAAAGTCACCATCCTGGTTGAAGGCCCAGCAATGATACAACATGGCCTCCTTGGAGGAGCTGGAATATGCCTTCTCTGCCACAAGAGCGGCCTTGGCCTCTTCAAGTTCGACCTTCGTGGCATCTAGGGCGACCTTGGTAGCCTCGGCCTCTAGCAGCTTAGCCCGGGATGCCTCCAGTTTGGCCTGCGCAGCAACCAAGGCGGCCTGCGCGACCTTCTCACTTTCCCGGGCAGTCGCCAGGGCAGCTTTGGCATCCTGCTCTTATTGTTGAGCAGACGCGAGGGCAGCCTGGTGCTCGCCTCTGATCTCGTCAATCCTGGCCTTGGACCGAGATATGCTCCGGTGGAGAGCCAAAGCCGCCTGCAAGATTAAAAGATAATAAGGCAAGTGCTTTAGAAGAAGCAAGGAGAACCATTGATTAAGCAAACTTACCATGAGGGTCATCCCCAGTGAAGACTCCATAACGTTCTCGGGGCTCCTCGTCTCGATCTCCCGCAGATCCCTTGGGGTGGCATTGTAGCAGTGATCCACCATATAGGTCGCGGTTTCATAAACCATCCCTCGAAAGGCCTCGGGGATTTTCTCCAGGGCCTGAGTGTTGATTGGGATGCGCACGGTGGGAACCGGAGCTGGCAAGGTCTCGGTTGGTACCTCCAGTTCCCAGTTAGAGACAGGAGGTCGTGGGGGAGGTGGAGCCATCTTCTCTATGGCAGGAGGGGGTGGAGGCACCTTCTCTAGGGCGGAAGGACCCTGGCCCTTCCCCTTGGCAGGAGACTTAGAAGTGATCCCGGGAGGGGGAGTTTTTTTGGTCAGCCGGAGCCTCTTTACCAAGGGTCCAGACGACCCGGAGGAAGGATTTCCCCCCTGGAACATGGATCGCAGAACGTTGTCCCCGGGCTGTGACATCTCCTCGCCTGAAACATAGAACTGAGCATCAGTATGCATGTAAAAATATTTGATCACAAAATCTAAAGAATGTATTGAAAAAGGTCTTACCCTCCGAGCTAGAGGAGGAATCTATTGTCACGACCTCCGGCCGCGAAGCTTCTACGGGGGAGTCTAAGATTATAACTTCACGAATGAGAGGGGGCTCTGGGTCTGGATCCGCCTCAGGACTGAACTCCTCTACATACTACCTAAGCTCTGGAGCTACTATACCCTCCAGGTTGGTCCCGTACTCCTCAAAGAAGGTCGACCTAAAGGCCAGGGTATTGTCTACTACTACAGTGCCCCTAGGGCAGCCGATGTCATGACGCAACACTAGCTGGTCAACGCACTGGAGTAGAGTTATGATACGATCTGGGTCGTTTCAGTGATGGTGAACGAGTTAGTTGGGGTTAAACCTAGCAAGCCGTAGGTCTGCGGCAACTCTGTTTAAATCCCTAAACAAGTATGGGTTACCTTGGTTGGAAGGACCAGCTGCTGCCCTGGACTGGACCCGCTCCGCGTTGAGCCCTTAGGCGACCTCAAGAGCCCACTTCTGACGCACGAGTGGCACCTTTTCTTCCTCGTCCTCCTCCTCGTCATCCGCAGCCCCCTCCTCGGGGATGGGCGCCATCTCGCGAGCTGCAGGGGAAATCTACGGCCTCCTTAAGGCTAGAGTCTGGCCCGGAGAAATTAACTTACACGCCAGCATCATCTCATCAGACATGAGCTGGCGGTAGTCTTTTTCGCTTGGAGGGAGCCCTGCCAAGGTCTTATATTGACCCCCGAGGGTCACCGATTTAGCCATCCTCGCAAAAATAGTTGCACAATACTATTCTAGTCAATATGCATGGGAAGGAACAAGTCAACAACGATTTTGCAAGCTGAGGATAGAAAGAACTTACGAGGACGGTTGAAGTAATGATGTTCGCAGTTGTGGAACCCCGTCGACATGAAGAACTGGTCCTTGAAGTCGTTGGGGTGGCTGGGCAGCTCGATGACTGCAGCAGAGTTGGGGAAATGGGTCAAGTAATAGAACTCATCGCCTCGCCCCCGTTGGTCCGGGCTGGCTTTGAGGCAGAAAAAGTAGAGAATGTCCACCGGTGTAGGGACCTCCCATTCCTGCTTCAGGAATATGTACCTCAGCCCCGCTAACAGACCATAGGAATTAGGGGGGAGATGAAAGGGGGCCAGCTTCACGAAGTTTAGGAAGTCCGTGAAGTACTGGTCCAGAGGAAGAAAGGCCCCAGCCTTAAGGTGTTCGTCGCTCCAGGCCGCGAACTCCTCGTCAAGCGGTGTGCAGCTCCGCTCGCCCTCGAGGGGAGGTCGGGCAACAAGAGCTCCCGTCCCTATTTCGATGTTGTGAGACAATAAGATCTTGTTGACCTTCCCCTAAGTTGTAACCTTCGAGACAATCCTTTCGGCCTCGAAGAAGGCGTCAGGTCCCACCTTGACCTCTTTCTCCACGGTGGGACCGAAGAGGGGGATAGGGGAATATGCTACCACCTCCTTCCCCTTGCTGGCCTGCTGGGACGATGAGCTGGCGGCACCTCTTCTTTGGCATGTTCTTCCTAGGTCCCATCTGGTCGCCTAACGAACAAAGATGAAGAAAATTTAGATAGACGACCTAAGCATAAGAAAGGGAATCTAGCGCGAGGAATGATTTTCCTTACATGGGTTGAGGTAATCTCAGTCCGCGGTGAGTGAGGCCACGCGGTTCTATGAACACGTGCTTGTGCTCCCAACGGGTCCTCGATTGCTCGGGATTTGTGTGTCAAGAGGGTCAAGATAATGCTTGCCTTGGAGGGAAAGTTTCAAAAAGCAAAAATCGCCTGGGAAGCGTGGCCCCTAAGCTACCCGGTTTCGCACCCCAGAAACTTGTTGCCTTCCCCTCTCCAAACAGGCATTTCAAGAGATTACCCAGAAAAATCCCCCCAGATTTATCTTGTCCTATGTGTTATATTCCTAGGCATTCTTTCCTATGGTCGATACCCCTAGAGTAAAAAAAAACAGCAAACAACCTATAGTGTGCAACTAAAAAAGGAATCTACCTAAACAAAAAAAAAAAAAACGGAAACATGTGAACATGCAGCAGGCAGAGGACTTACAGAAGTCTTTGTTGTATGAAAGTCGAAAAGGGCGTAGAAGTCGGAATCCTGGTGGAGCCTTTAGAACCGGAGTCACGGAGAAACCTTTGTGTCTGAAACTCAGGGACTTCTAGAACAGTAACTGGAAGAAAAAAGGGTTTTGAGGCTAAGAAGAGAGAAGATGAGGAAAATTTTCAAATAAAGGGTGGCTCATGCGAAAGGTGGCCAACCTTATATATACGTAAAAGGCAACGAAACAAGGGCTATTAGATCGTCTTAATGCGGGATACGAGGGCCACAACTCGAAAGACGAAACGACGGCCGAAGATAGACTAGGCCATTTAATGCGATTCTCGGAAGACGGACCGTCACCAACCACGATGCTCCACGTATCCGATACCAGCGCAATAGGCGGGACATGAAGAGTCGACAAGGAAGCCTAAAAGCCCCCGCTGTGGCCCCAGGTGACGTCACGTGCCACGAGCAGGGGCTTGGGCGGAAAATGTATGCCCTAAATATCCACAGGTTATTAGCGAGGTGGAAAAGGGCATAATTCTATCAGCCACGTGGAAGCCACCTACTCGGAGCTGTAGTTACGAGTCTCCACCTCTTTAGCTCGAGGTAGTCAAAGGTTTAGTAAGCATACTCGAAGGTATCGGGTCAGCAGTGTGGGCACCACGAGCTGGAACTACATCAAGCTCGAGGTATGACATAGAGCTGACACCCCCGACCATTCATGAAGTCAAACCACGCAATGTAAACGTGCGCATATCAGACATCACATGTCTACTCCTTTCCTGAATTCTCGGACATGCAGCATAAACGTGTGTGTTCAGGCACCCCACGACTGGTTTGGGCCATGCGGCCCATTATCCCCCTTACCTATTGATTAGAAAACACTTCATTGTCAAGTTTTAGGAATTAATCATAAGTGTCACAGAAGTGACATGATGGGTAAGAAGGTCACGACATGACCCCCTTTGCCAACACCCAGGTGTCCTCTCCCTATAAATATGGAGACCCTGGGCGTTGCAAGGGGTTGGCATCTAGTTTGTAAAGAAACACCCTGTAAGGAATACTAGAGAGCGATCAATAATATTGACTGGTGGACTAGAGGGATTTTAACCTTCGAACCACCTAAAAGGAAAGGAGTTATAACCTTCCCCCTATACTATTTTGACCAGTTTGGAATATAAATATTTACATATTACGGTTCATCATCTAACACTAATCCATCCCGTTTATGTTATATTATTTTATAATATAATGCAATATTATATTATATTATATTATAATATAATGTTTTAGATTAAATAAATGTGACAAAGTGTGTCACATATTGTAACATGTAATAGAGAGTTACAATATTTAGATATATGATATATATCCAAATAATGTAACATATTTGGTATTACAAATTTGTAACTTCCAAATATTACCCTTTATTGTGTAAAATTGTTGTTACATAATATTGAGATGAATTTCATAAAGCCATATGTGATATGGCTGTTAGAGAAATGATTTTAACCCCAATAATGTGTTTTGGGAGTTACAAAATCATTTGGGAGGGTTTGGAACCGTTTGGAAAAACAACACATTTTTAAGTGCTGAAATTGGTCGGTAGCAGCGGCCACTGAATGTTGGTGGTCGCGGCCTATGGGACAGAGACTAGTGGCTGCGGCCACTAATGTCTCTGGCCGTGGCCAGAGGCCAAAAACTGACCAATTTTCAGTTTTTTCAATCTTTGTTGAACAGCTCAAAAAACCCAAATAACTCACAAATCTCTTTTTTTAGTTCCATATTAATCCAATTAAACATTGGTAACAACCATGGGGGTTGGTGGAATTTGAAATTCAAAGGGTGTCTCTAAACTCTATAAATAGGAGCCTATAGCTCACTTGTAAGACACAACATTTCTATCCATTAGAGCACTTGGCTAGAAACACCTTGAGGCTTGATAATTCTAGAAAGCTTTTCCAATATCTGAGAGAGATCCCTTAGTGCTTGAGTTAGGGGGAAATAAGCTTTTGGACAAAGGTTTTAAACCTTGTTCAAGTTGGTGATCCCCAACCCTCTTCACTTAGGTTGTGTAAGTGAGAGTTTCTTGTATATCTGTTCTTCTTTCTATTGTATTGTTTTTCTTCTTATTCTCTTGTTCTTTTTACTTGTATTTCTTGGTCAAGAGTTATAATCTTTTCTTTTCTTTTCTTTTCTTTCAAACACTTTACTTTATTTGTAACCTTTTGCTTAGAGTTGTATTTTACTATTCTCTTCTTCTTCATCGTCTTCTTCATTTCCTTTGTTTATTTGTAATTTTCAGTTATAGAGTTGTAACTCCTTTTAATCAATCATTATTTGTAATATATTGCATAGAGTTGTAATATTATTATCAATTTCCATTGAGGCAAAACATTTTTTTCCTAACATTAAAAAACTTACCCCTTTTTGTTTCAATGGAAGAGGAGACAATCAAGATCATGAACCAAGACCTAGTGAGATTGGATAGGTTTGATGGATCCAATTTTATTAGGTGGCAAGACAAGGTGAGATTTCTTTTAACCACTCTTAAAATCGCCTACATCCTTGAGTCATCCTTGGCACCTCTAGTCGAGCCATCCGACAAAGACACTCCCGAGGAGGTGGAGAAGAGAAGGAAGAGGGAGGAGGAAAATATCCTTTGTAGGGGTCATATCCTCAATGCCCTATCCGATAGGCTCTATGACCTCTACACCGAGACCAAATCGGCCAAGGAGATATGGGATGCACTTGAGAAAAAGTTTAAGGTGGAAGAGGAAGGTACCAAAAAGTTTTTGATATCTCAATACTTCGATTTCAAATTTTTTGGTGATAAACCTATTCTTCCTCAAATTCATGAATTGCAAATAATTGTTAACAAATTGAAAGTGCTAAAGATTGAGCTTCCTGAGGCCTTTCAAGTTGGTGCTATAGTGGCTAAATTACCACCAACTTGGAAGAGCTATAGGAAAAGAATCATCCTTTATAAAAATGAGGATTATTCTTTGGAGGAAATCCAAAAACATATTCGAATCGAAGAGGAATCAATATGTAGAGATAAACTTGTGGAGGGGTCTAATGGAGAGACTTCCAAATCAAATGCGGTGTCACAACCAAAACATCCCAAAAAACAAAGGGAAAAAGGGTAATGAGAAACCTTTGGGTCCAAAAATCAACCCAAACAAGTTTAAGGGCAAGAAAGGTCCTTGCTTTGTGTGTGGGATAAGGGTCACTATGCTAGAGAGTGTAGGCATAGAAAATACCAACAAGGACCTAAGGTGAACGCAACTCAAGAGGAAAACATAGTTGCTACCCTTAGTGAGGTGAATGCGGTCCAAGGCAAGGTGAAAGGGTGGTGGTATGATACATGTGCCACGGTTCATGTCACCTATGACAAATCATTGTTCAAGACCTTTGAAGAGTCAAAGGGCAACCATGAGATACAAATGGGCAATGAGGGCAAATCCAAGGTACTTGGCAATGGTACCATTGAAGTTTTTTTCACCTCCGGCAAGAAAGTTACATTACTAAATGTACTTTATGTTCCCGAAATGAGTAGAAACTTGGTAAGTGGTGATTTGCTTGGCAAGCCCGGCATTAAAGCTGTTTTTGAGTCCGATAAACTTATACTTACCAAATCAAATATATTTTTGGGAAAGGGGTACTCTTGTGAGGGTATGGTTAAATTGTGCACCAATGATGTAACTTTCAATGTTATCAATAAAAATGCTAATTTTGCCTATATTGTTGAGTATGATTCTTTTTTTTTTTGTGGCATCTTAGACTATCGCATATAGGTTTTTCAACCATGAAAAGAGTAGTAAAATGTGGTATGATTTCATGCAATATTAAAAACTATGGTAAATGTTAAACATGTGTTAAGGCTAAAATGATTAAGAAATCATTTCCTATTGTAGAAAGATCATCTAATTTATTAGATTTAATCCATAGTGATCTTTGTGAATTAAATGTTGTTTTAACTAGAGGTGGTAAAAGGTATTTTCTTACTTTTATAGATGATTTTAGTAGATATACCTATGTGTTTCTTTTAAAGCATAAAGATGAAACTTTTGATGCTTTTAAATTGTATAAATTAGAAGTTGAAAATCAACTAAATAAAAAGATTAAGGTGCTAAGAAGTGATAGAGGAGGAGAGTACTTCTCTAATGAATTCAATACATTTTGTGAAGAAAATGGTATAATTCATGAGTGCACTGCACCTTATACACCACAACACAATGGTGTTGCCGAAAGGAAAAATAGGACTTATCTAGAGATGATAAATTCTATGTTGGTGTTCTCTAAGTTGAACTTCAACTTATGGGGTGAAGCGCTTTTAACCGCTTGTCACATTCTTAATCGAATACCGATGAAGAAAAATGAGATATCTCCATATGAGTTATGGAAAGGAAGAAAACCCAACACAGGGTACTTCAAAGTGTGGGGGTGTCTTGTATATTGCAAGAAAAACGAACCTAATAGAACAAAGTTAGGTTCAAGAGCCATAAAGTGTGCTTTTGTTGGTTATGCCAACAATAGCAAAGCTTATAGGCTATTAGACTTAGAGTCTAATATTATGATTGAATCTAGAGAAGTTGAATTCTTTGAGAATATGTTATGTGACAACAATTCTCAAGCTTCAACATCTCTAAAGGAGAATTTGTTATATGAGAACAATTCTCAAGCTTCTACATCCAAAGTTGATTCTCAAGAGGAGAATTCTCAAAAGGATGTAAAGCAACCCTTTGAACCTAGAAGAAGTCAAAGGCTTAAAAATCATAAAAGTCTAGTAGTGGATGAGATAGATTCTCAACGAATTTCATTCTACATGGTAGAAGGAAATAGAGAGGAAGTCATTAGGAAAATTCCTATTGTACTTCTCGTTGAGGACGATCCTATTATTATCAAGTTCCATTGAGGCAAAACATTTTTTCCTAACAGTTTATTTGTATAATTATCTATTGTCGAAGAACCACGTCAACAGAGTGCAAATTAGTGGTTTAGTCATAATGGGATTAAGTTCGAGGCTTGGGGTGAGTCTCAGGGTATTTTGGTGATTAGAGCGTTGCCGGGAATTAAAGGGTAACGGGATATGAATTTTTGGTATTTGAGAATTTTGGAAATAACGGGAATCGGAGAACGTTAATTATGATTACTGGGATTAGAGGGGAAATGACATTTGTGCCCTTGGTGGTTATTAAGGGTTTTATTTTAAGCTTAAGGGTATTAATGTCTTTTTACCTAAGTATATATATGACCTTAGTAAGCTGTAGAAGCTCATCAGTTTAATAAAAAACAGAGCAAGTTTTTCCCTTCTCCCATGCATTTTTTTCCTTCATTTTTTCTTCGGATTTTTGAACCCTATTTGAAGAACCAAGCTAGGAAATCAAAGTTTAGAGCTTATAACTTTAGTCCATCCATTGAAGAGGACTCAAATCCAACTTGAGGTAAGAATTCATCCATGAAATCTTAGCTATACTCTGTGTTTTCTAATGGTTTTTAGTTAAGAAATATGAAGTGATTAGTTGGGAATCAATGGAAGTTTTTTGAGGAAGTTTACTTGGGTTTTGTTGAGGTTAGGGCATGGATGAAGTTTTGGGGCTAAATGGCATGTTTGAATGATGTTTGGGGTTGGTTTGGAAGCATGGTTTTCAGGGGAAGTCGCAGAGGAGAAGACCAGAAAAATCTGGTCCTGCAAGTGGCGCCCCAGTGCTAGGAAGAGCAGGGAGATGGGTCTCTCTGACTTGGGGCAGCGCCCCAGCACTACCAAGCAGTGCCCCAACGCTAGTCCACTTTCCACCAAACCTATTTTTGGGGTTTGGGATGACTTTGGGGGCTCGGGGATTGGTTCCTTTAACCTGTTTGGGTGGATTGAGAGTCCCGAGAGTGCGGAATTGATCTCGGGAATGAGGTTTTAGATTGTGAAACTTTTATTGATTTACTTTATTAATGGATTACAATTGGTAATGACTAGGTGACCGCTAAGGAACTAAAAGATAGATCGTTCTCGAGGGTCGTTCTTTTACTAATTCTCGCTCGAACCAGAGGTAGGAAAACTACACCCCATATGTGATATGTATGGTTATTATTGAGGCATGTTGAGTGTTTAAATGTTGACATGGATTGCATATCAAATGCTTGGAAAATCTTGCTTACTTGTGAATGGCACGACTTACTAGTCAGAATCGGCAACGGTGTCAGAACTAGCTGTGAAACTGTGACTTACTAGTCAAGTTCGACAGTAGTTTTGAGCACTGGTCGTATGGCATTGACTTATGAGTCAAGGATGGTTTTAGCATGTTTAATACAAGTCGATAAAGATTAGATCTAATCGAAATTTTCATTGAATGACTCATCATGAGCATTAATGCTGGACCGACCCCAAGTTCGATGAAAACTAAAAGCGCTTGCCTAGTTCTATGACTAGTTACTCAGAGACAAGGCTAGAAGGCCTACGTGACCATATCATCACATGGCTAAGGGTACGGAACCCACAATAGTAACTCCATGGTCACTCAGTTGGTTTACATTGATGACTCGCTCATCAGTCACATATTTGTTAAGCTAGTGACTCGATCACTCATTTGTAAAGGGTGCAGAATCTCATGTTAGTGACTTTTACATCTATCACTCATCAGTTTAGGACTATAAGTCCTGCATGATTATCATGATCATCGTTTGATATTATATATATGCAATATTGAGTTTTCTTGTTGGGCTTTGGCTTATGGGTGCTATGTGGTGCAGGTAAAGGGAAAGAAAAGCTCACCCAACCTTGAGTGGAGAGCTTAGGTGGTGATGTGTACATATGCGGCCGCTTGACCACCACGGCCAAGGAGTTTCTCAGAGGAACTAGGGGGTTTGCCCTATTTTTGCCGCTTAGGTCGGCGGGTTGTAAATTTTAAACTGTAATGACCATTTTGGATTGTAAATAACTTGTAAATGTTTTTATGGGCCCATGAACAATCTTATGTTTTAAATAAAATATATCATTTCCTTTAGATTGATTTGACACCTTATCCTATTAATAACACCTATAAGCACGTTTTTAACCAAAGAACTCGATTAGCGAGTTAAGCATGGTTTAAAGTTCACAGTAACTGTCTTGGGGGTAACCAGGGCGTTACACAGCCTCTGGATATCCCAGAGTGGAAATGGGAAGACATCACGATGGATTTCGTGGTGGGGTTACCCAAGACTTTTGGTCAACATGATTCAGTATGGGTTATTGTGGATCGCTATACCTAGTCATCTCACTTCTTACCAGTAAGGACTACATATACAGTTGACCAGTACACAGATCTCTATGTGAGAGAGATCGTGTGCCTCCATGGAGCGCCTAGGTCGATCATGTCAGATCGTGACCCTACTTTTACTTCCAAGTTCTGGGGGAGTTTACAGAAGGCCATGGGTACACAATTGAAGTTCAGTATTGCTTATCATCCTCAGACAGATGGGCAATCTGAGAGGACGATCCAGATATTGGAAGACATGCTACAAGCATGTGTGCTGAACTTTGGTGGATCTTGGAGTAAGTATCTACCTTTGATAGAGTTCTCCTACAACAACAGTTATCAGTCTACCATTGGAGTTGCACCTTATGAGATGCTATATGGTAGGAAGTGCAGATCTCTCATTCATTGGGATGAGACAGGTGAAAGAAGATACTTAGGTCCTGAGGCAGTTCAGAGGACCAGTGAGGCCATTGAGAAGATTAGAGCTCGGATGCTCGCTTTTCAAAGTAGACAAAAAAGTTATGCAGATCCCAAACACAGGAACATGAACTTCCAAGTGGGAGACTATGTCTTCTTGAAATTCTCGCCATGGAATAGGGTGAGAAGGTTTGGGAAGAAGGGCTAGCTAAGCCCTAGGTTTGTAGGTCCATTTGAGATCCTGGAGAGGATTGGTCAGATGGCTTACATGTTGGCCTTACCACCGACATTGTCGGTTGTGCATAATGTGTTTCACATCTCAGCTCTTTGAAGGTATGTATCTGATGTGACTCATGTTTTGAGTTACGAGGATCTGGAGCTTGAGGCAGATCTCTCCTATGAGGAACAACTAGTCTAGATACTAGACAGAAAGGACAAGGTCCTCATAAATAAAACGATGCCTTTGGTTAAGGTATTGTGGAGGAACATCAAGTTCGAGGAAGTAACCTGAGAGCTGGAGTCAGTATCCCGAGTTATTCACGTAAATTTCGGGGATGAAATTTCTGTAAGGAGGGGATAGTTGTAACACCCCAAAATCCCTAATATGGCTTAATGTCTGGATTAGGGGGCCAGGAGGGCCATAATTGATTCGTTATGCAATTAAATGATTATATTCATGATTATGTGAGTTATATTATTATATGATGATAAATGCATGCATGTGAGTCCACTTTTCATTATAAGGAGATTTTGGTAATTTGGCCTGTTGAGGGCATATTTGTATATTTTCATGCATCTTGGTGAATTATGGATGAGACCAAATTATAATGTGGATTTGTTCGAGCTATTCGGGATGAGACATTCTTTGAATACAAGTTAGCGGTTTGGTCATAACGGGGTTATTTTCCGGGCTCAAGGTGAGTCTCGGGATAATTTGATGATTAGTACATTATCGGGAATTATAAGGTAATGGGATATGATTTATTACTATTTGAGAATATTGGGAATAACATGAATTAGAGGACGTTAATTATAATTAACGAGATAGCCAAAAAAAGGATGATTTTTCCCTTGCTCGCCTTGAAAGGAAATTATTTAACCTAGGGGCATTTTGGTCATTTAACCAAGGGATATATTCAACTAAAGAAGGCTGTAGAAAAACTCAAGCAAAACAGAGCCTCTTCTCCCTCTTCCTCCTGATCATTTTCTTTTTCTTTTTCCTTTGAAATTTTGAAGCTCCAATTGAGCATTCAAGCTAGGGAAGCAAAGCTTGAGGGTTTAGGATTATGTTCAGCCATTGAAAATGGTTTAATCTTGAACTTGAGGTAAGATTTTAGCCATGAAATCTCTGGTTATGCCTTGTTTTTCAGTTAGTTTTTAGTTGAGATTTTGGATTTGATAGTTGGGAATTCAATGAATTTTTGGGGAAATTTTGATTGGGTTTTGATGCCTAAGACTTGTAGGATTGGTTTTTGGGTCCATTTGTGGGTTTGGTTTAGGTTTGGACATGTTTGAGTAGGTTTTTGGAATGATTTAGAAGAGGAAAAATGAAGGTTATTGGCTGGGTTCTAGGTGGGGTTGCGACCTTGATCTTGGGCGCCGCAGCCTGAGCTTAATGAAGAAGAGAGATGGAGCTGAAGGGCCATGGGTCAAGGACAGATTTATGGTATGAGGCTGATAGCCAAAGAGTTAGCAGATGATATGACCAGAGCTGGTATAGAGTTGCTGGTGGGATAGTTGGCCAATATTACGCTATAGTCTACACTGTTGGAGAGAATCAAGAAGGGTCAGCTGAGTGATCCACAGCTGATCAAGATCAGAGAGGATGTTCTGGCTGGAGCATCAAGAGATTATACAGTGTCTGAGTTAGGCTTGTTGAAATACAAGGGGCGAATATGTGTTCCGCTAGACACTGCTTTGAGGCGAGAGCTTCTGGATGAATCTCATACTACTCCTTATTCTTTGCATCCAGGCACCAAGAAGATGTATCAGGATGTGAGATTGTTGTATTGGTGGCCGGGGATGAAGAGGGATGTAGTGGAATATGTTGCTAAGTGCTTGACATGTCAACAGGTCAAGGCTGAGCATCAGAGGCCGACAGGGTTATTGCAGCCTCTGGATATCCCAGAGTGGAAGTGGGAAGACATCACGATGGATTTCGTGGTGGGCTTACCCAGGTCTATTGGTCAGCATGATTCAGTTTGGGTGATAGTGGATCGCTACACCAAGTCAGCTCACTTCTTGCCATTGAGGACTACTTATACAGTTGACCAGTATGCATATCTCTATGTGAGAGAGATCATGCGCCTCCATGGAGCGCCGAGGTCGATCGTGTCAGATCGTGACCCTACTTTTACTTCCAAGTTCTGGGGGAGTTTACAGAAGGCCATGGGTACACAATTGAAGTTCAGTACTACTTATCATCCTCAGATAGATGGGAAATCTGAGAGGACGATCCAAATATTGGAAGACATGCTGCGAGCATGTGTGCTGGACTTTGGTGGATCTTTGAGTAAGTACCTTTGATAGAGTTCTCCTACAACAACAATTATTAGTCTACCATTGGAGTTGCAGAGGACCAGTAAGGCCATTGAGAAGATTAGAGCTCGGATGCTTACTTCTCAGAGTAGGTAGAAAAGTTATGCAGATCCCAAGCGTAGGAATATGGAGTTTCAAGTGGGAGACTATGTCTTCCTTAGAGTCTCACCATGGAAAGGGGTGAGAAGGTTTGGGAAGAAGGGCAAGCTGAGCCCTACATTTGTAGGTCCATTTGAGATCCTGGAGAGGGTTGGTCAAGTGGCTTACAGATTGGCTTTGCCTCCGGCATTGTCAGCCGTGCATAATGTATTTCATGTTTCGGCTCTTCGGAGATATGTATTTGATGTGAATCATATTTTAAGCTATGAAGATCTAGAGCTTGAGCCAGATCTCTCCTTTGAGGAGCAGCCAGTTCAGATTCTTGACAGAAAGGATAAGGTCCTCAGGAATAAGACGATACCTTTGGTTAAGGTATTGTGGATTAACAACAAGGTCGAGGAAGCGACCTGGGAGCTGGAGTCAGATATGAAAATTCAGTATCCCGAGCTGTTCAGGTAAATTTTGAGGATAAAATTTCTGTAAGGAGGGGATAGTTGTAATGCCCCGAAATCCCTAATGTGGTTTAATGGCTGGATTAGTAGGCCGGGAGGGCCATAATTGTTTAATTATGCCATTAAATGATTATATGCATGTTTATGTGAATTATATTATAATATGATGTTAAATGCATGCGTGTGGGTCCACATTCAATTACATGGGTGTTTTGGTAATTTGGTCCATTGAGGGCGTAATTGTTTATTTGTATGCATGTCGGTGACCTATTGTTGATACCACATTATAATGTGGATTTGTTCGAGCTATTCGACATGAGACGATCTTTGAATATTAACATGTTTAAGTTTGGGGCTAGGGGTAAGTCTCGGGGTGATTTTAATGATTAGAGCGTTGTCGGGAATTAAAGGGTAACGAGATGTGAATTATTGGTGTTTGAGAATATCGAGAATAATGGGAATTGGAGAGCGTTAATTATGATTAACGAAATAGGTGGGAAATGTCAATTTTGCCCTTGGGAGCCTTTAGAAACCCTTAATTTACCTAGGGGTATTTTGGTCTTTTTACCCCTAGGATAGATATAAGCCATTGAAGGCTATAGAAAGAAGAGAAAAATAGAGCAATTTCAAAGCTTCTCCCGTACCTATTTTCTTCCTGTTTTCTTTGGATTTTTGAGCTTAAGTTGGGGATTCAAGCTTGGGAAGTAAGTCTTGAGAGCTTGGGAGTGTGTTCCACCATTGAAGAGCATCATAATATGAGCTTGAGGTAAGTTTCTAGCCATTAAATTCCCTGGTTCGCTATGTTTTAGCTCTGGTTTTCAGTTGAGATTCCTAGGTTGGATGATTGGTTTTGTTGGGAGTTTTGGCTAGGGTTCTTGTGGTTGTGATGCTTAGGGTATGTGAGGATGGTTTTTGGGTTCATTTGGTACCAAAAATGGGGTTTGGAAGCATTGGAATCGAGTTGGAATTGAAAGAGTCGAAGGAAGAGATTTTAGGGGAGTTTCTGGCTGGGTGTAGCGCTACAGCGCCCACCAGAGGGCGCTTTAGCGCAACAAAGGATTCTGTTGGGCGGTTTGGGGTTCTGAGTATAGCGCTGGGGCGCTATTGAGCAGTGTTGTAGTGCTACTTTGTTCCTCCAAGATCCCGTTTTGAGTGTTTTTAAGGGTTTTTGGCTCGGGGTTTCAATCCTTAAGGCCCGGGATCGAATCTACTCACCATGTGGGCATGTTTTGAGGTCCCGAGAGTGGGGTTTAGGTTAAGATCCTTTCATTTTCGATTTTCTTTAATGGAGGTTATAATTGGTTGTGATTAGGTAACCCCTAAGGAATCAAAAGGACGATCGTTCTCAGGAGTCATTCTTATTATATTTCTCGCTCGAACCAGAGGTAAGAAAACTACACCCTGTGTATATGACATGCATGATTGTTGTTGAGGCATGTTGGTTGGTAAGTGTGGACATTGGTTGCATATTAAATGCTTAGCGGAGTTTGCTTACTTGTGTATGGCACTGATTAGTCAGGGACGGCACTGGTCACATATTACTGACCTGAGAGTCAGAAACGGCATAAGCGTCCTAAACGCAGGGCCGATAAAAGATTAGATCTAATCGATATTAGCATTGAATGACTCTAAAGCATTAATGCTGGACCAACCCTAAGGTCGATGAAACTTATAAGCGCTTGACTAGTCTAGGACTAGTTACTCAAAGCCAGGGCCTAAGGCCTAGGTGACAGCTTGTCACATGGCTAAGGAGCGGAATCCCACGATTATGACTCTATGGTCATGCGATAGGTTATATTGGTGACCTGCTCATCGAGCACCTATCTTGATAAGCTAGTGAAAGGATCACTTATTAGTACAACTCCAGTGACCCTATCATCACATGGTTAAAGGGAACTGAACCCACTTTAGTGACTTTTCCAATTGTCACTCATCTGTTTTGGACTGAAAGTCCTGAATGATTATTATGATCATTATTGATATTATATTCATGCGTTACTGTGTTTTCTTGCTGGGCTTTGGCTCATGGGTGCTATGTGGTGCAGGTAAAGGGAAAGAAAAGCTCACCCAGCCTTGAGTGGAGAGCTTAGGTGATGCTGTGTACATATGCGGCCGCTTGACCACCATGGCCAAGGAGTTCTTAGAGGAACTAGGGGTTTACCCTATTTTGCCGCTTAGGTCGGCGGGTTTGTAAATTTGAAATAGTAATGACCATTTTGAGTTTTAAATAACTTGTAAATGTTTTTTATGGGCCCATGAATAGTTTTATCTATTAAATAAAATATATAATTTCTTTTTTATTGGTTTTCCACCTTAGCCTGTTAATAACACTTAGAAGCACGTTTTTAACCAAATGACTCGGGTAGTGAGTTAAATTTCTGATTCACCGTTCACTGTAACTGTTCTGGGGTAACCAGGGCGTTACATAAGCATTTTCAATATAAGCATGAAATTCTTGACCGACCTTAAGTTCAATGAAAACAAAAGTGCTTGTCTAGTCTAAAGGCTAGTTATTTAGAGCCAGAGCCAAAAGACTAAGGTGACTTACACGTCATATGGCTTAGGGAGCGGATACCCAGAGATGGACTCATTAACAATCTATTTAAGGAGCAGAAACCCTAGAGATAGACTTATTAGTCATCTATAAAGGGGACAGATCCTTGAGGTAGACTTATTAGTCACCTATCAAATGTGTGACTCATTAGTCACTTAAGCAACATGTGATTTATTAATCACTCATCTGATTGGGTGACAAGCCCCAGAATGATTACCATAATTTTTTGTTGGTCTTCAATTATCTAATTTGGGTTACAAGCCCCAGTATGATTATCATAATCATTCATTGATATTGTATACATGCAGTAATGAGTTTTCTTGCTTAGCCTTGGCTCACGGGTGCTATGTGGTGCAGGTAAAGGGAAAGAAAAGCTCACCCAACCTTGAGTGGAGAGCTTAGGTGGTGATGTGTACATATACGGCTGCTTGACCACCACGGCCAAGGTGTTTCTCATGGGAACTAGGGGTTAACTCTATATTTTGCCGCTTAGGTCGGGGGGTTGTAATTTTTACACTATAATGACCATTTCGGGTTGTAAATAACTTGGAAACGCTTTTATGGGCTCATTTATAGTTTTATGTTTTAAATAAAATATATCCATTCCGTTTGATCAAGATTTTTCACCTTAGCCTATTAATAACATCTAGATGCCGTTTATAACCTAATGACTCGTTTAGCGAGTTAAGCATTGTTTAAAGTTCACAGTAACGATCTTGGAGTAAATAGGGTGTTACCGTATACCACTTATGCCCCCTTAATATCCTATGATTACATTATTAGGTTATTGAATTTTGAGAGCTTGCAAAAAGTATAACAATAAAAATACACAAAACTTTGAATAAAAATCAGTGCTTGATTAATACAAACAGAAATGAAAAACAAGTTGGGTTAAAAATTAAATACAAGCTGGGTTAAAAATGAATAAACATCATTCCTACATTACTGATAATAAGGCCATAGATGTTCACCATTCCAAGCTCGTGGGACCAATTCTCCATTCAATCTCGCTAGTTTATAAACACCAAGTCGAATGATGGACTCGATTCGGTATGGTCCTTCCCAATTAGGCCCGAGCACACCCGCAGTGTGGCCAAAAAATACACGTCTAAGCTCCAAATCTCCCAATCCAAATTTTCTGTCTTGAACCCTCCAAACTCTAGTCCTTTGCTAGTATGCAACATTCCTTAGTTGGGCTTTGTCTCATTTTTCTTCAATTAGGTCTAGAGTTTCTTCAAGTTGGGATTGGTTTGAGGTCTGGCCGTATGCCATGCGCCTTATTTTTGGGATTTTGACCTCAATAGGTAATTTGGCCTCACAACCATAAGCCAGAGAGAAGGGGGTATGTCCTGTTGAAGTCCGTGTTATCGTTCTGTATGCCAATAAGACTTATGGTAGTTCCTTTGGCCATATTCTTTTAGCTTCTTCTAGCCTTTTCTTAATAGAACTCTTAAGAGTCTTATTTATTGCTTCGACCTGGCCATTTGCTTATGGATGGGCCACAGAGGAAAGACTTTTGATTATCTCATTCTTTTCACAGAACTGTGTGAACATATCGCTGTCGAACTGGGTCCCATTATTTGATATGATCTTCCTGGGCACCCCGTATCCATAGATTATATTCTTCCCCATGAAATCCAAAACTTTTTTGAGGTGATAGTAGCTAGAG
Source organism: Humulus lupulus (assembly GCF_963169125.1). Lineage (NCBI taxonomy): Eukaryota > Viridiplantae > Streptophyta > Magnoliopsida > Rosales > Cannabaceae > Humulus > Humulus lupulus. The sequence continues at coordinate 77,154,488 of NC_084800.1, forward strand.
GTTCAGCCTCGGTCAACTTTGTAAAGTAATCAACAGTGACTACAACATATTTTACTCCTCCCTTTCCAGTTGGCAGGGAACCTATGAGGTCGATTCCCCATACCGTGAATGGCCATGGAGAGCTCATCATGGTGAGCACGGTGGATGGAGTTTGTGGTATTGAAGTGAACCATTAACACTTGTCACAGCTCTAGACTTATTCGAACGATTCTTCTTTTACTGTAGGCCAAAAGTATCCTTGACTAATCACCTTCTTCGACAGACTATGCCCCCCAGTGTGGTCTTCGCAAAATCCTTCATAGATTTCTTCTAAAAATATTCTTGCTTCGAGCAGAGTTACACACCTTAGTGGTGGCATGGAATACCCTCTTCTATACAAATTATCTTCCAAGATAGTGTATCTCTGTATTTTGTACATAAGTTTTCTAGCCTCGTTCCGGTCTACTGGGGACTCCCGGTATTGAGGTAATCAATTATGGGAGTCATCCAAGTAGGTTGTGTGTTAATCATGTTGACTTCTTCTTCCTCGGGCTTGGTTATACTTGGGACTGGTAGGAATTCGACCGGCACCACATTGAGTGTGTCAGCCTCTTTGGTCGTGGCGAGCCTAGCCAGAGCGTTCACATTTGAGTTTTGCTCCCGCGGAACCTGTTCTATGGCATAGATTTCAAATTCCCCGAATGTCGCCTTAACTTTCTCCAAATAGGCTGCCATTTTAATGCCACGAGCTTGATATTCTCCTAGAACCTGGTTAACGACTAATTGGGAATCACTATAGCAGTGAATGGCCTTTGCCTTGGGCTCATAAGCTATATGAAGTCTTGCTAATAGCATTTTGTACTCAACCTCGTTATTTGATGCTTCGAATCCAAACCATAAGGCTAAATGAAAACAATTTCCCGTCGGAGTGATCAAAATGATTCCTGCCCCTAACCTATTCTCATTAAAAGATCCATCGACGTAAAGTCTTCACAACTCGTGGGTTGGGGTTATGAATTTCTCTTTGGTGATTCCTATGCATTCAACTATGAAATATGCTATGGCATGTCCTTTGATTGTTGTTCTTGGATGACAGGTGATCTCAAATTGCCTGAGTTCGACAACCCATTTTAACAATCTCTCGGAGGCCTCAGACTTGGATAATACTTGCCTTAATGGCTGATCAATTACTACTGTATAGGATGTGCTTGGAAATAAGGCCGAAGCTTCCGAGATGCATGTATCAGACACAAAGCCAGCTTTTCCATTAATGAATATCTCGACTCTGCCCCCAGTAACCTTTTACTAACATAGTAAACAGGTTTTTGCACTTTTTTATCCTCTCGAACAAGTATCGCACTGATTGCATGCTCGGTTGTGGTGAGGTATAAGTACGATACTTCCCTTGTGATTGGCTTGGACAAGATTGGTGGTTCGGCGAGGTGCTTCTTAAGGTTTTGAAATGCGAGCTCACACTCGTCCAACCATTTAAACTTCTTTCCCCTATCAAAAGATTGAAGAATGGGAGGCATCGATCTATAGATTTCGAGATGAACCTACTTAAGGTCGCCATTCGTTCACTTAGGCTCTGGACATCTTTCTGTTTTCAAGGTGAGAGCATAATGACTAATGCCTTAATCTTATCGAATTTGCCTCTATGCCTCGAGCATTTACTATGAATCTGAGAAACTTTCCCGAGGATACTCCGGATGAGCATTTCTGCGGGTTAAGTCTCATATTGTGCTTTCAGAGTACAATGAAGCATTCGGCGAGATCGTCCACATGGTTACAGTTATGCTTGGACTTGACTAGCATATCATCCACATAAACTTCCATGATATTCCCTACTTGTTCGGCAAACATTCTATTCACCAATCTCTGGTATGTGGCTCCAGCGTTCTTGAGCTCGAAAGGCATCACATTGTAGCAATACAAGCCCTTATCGGTCATATAACTTGTATGTTCTTGGTCAGGTGCATATTAAAAGTAGAAAAAAGAAAAACTATGATGAGTTCTTTGATTCCACTTACAATCCTCCACAATGTGCTTATCTCCGTCTCCTAGGGCTAACCCCCTCTTAAAAACATCATTAAGAAAGTTTTATAGTCCCTAATTAATTATGTGCGAAAGGACAAAATTGCCCTTGAAAAATACTCTAAATTCGTCTTCCGTACAGACTGGCGCCACGACTCCATCTTGTAGCGCCGCAGCTCTGGGTTACTTCAATTTCCAGACTTCGTCTCTGGAGTATCTAGCATCGTGACTCAATGTTGCAGCGCCTAGGCACTAATTCCCATTATAATAGAGCCTCATCTCTGTCTCCTTGGCGCCTAGGCACTAATTCTGACTGATTTTTCCATTCTCTCTAACCCTCAGGGCCACGGATCTACACCATAGAGTTGCGGCTTTAATTCCAATTTATAACCAAATCACCTATTTAACCCCCAGTTTCCATTCCTTAGCCCGTTTAACATCGTTTCTTCAAGAATTAAGCATTTTTCCTCCAATTTCAAGGTATTTATTTAATAACCACACTTAATCCTGAAAACACAATAAGCACCTGCATAATATCGCACAAAGCCAAACAAAAGACTAAAATTGCATCTTAAAACACACCACAAAAACATACCAAAACCAATCCTAACAAATTCCCCCAAACTTATCCTTTACTCACCCTCGAGTAAAGAACACAACTAAGACTCGATAAAACCCAAACAAACCAAGTTGACAACCATAAAATAACCTCAAAAATCAGGAATACCATATGCATATAATTCTAAAGAAAAGTAACATGCCACTTCCAATATTAATCTAGAGTTTCAATCAAAATACTTCAACCCACTCACTGTAATCCATCAGTACTCATGCTCATTCACTCATAACCAATAAATGTAAACAATTGAACAAATCTATGCATGCCAAATTCTCATCATCAATCCACTCAACACGGTTATTCCATATGCTTGCTATACTTAGTATTCTTTACTAATGTAAACAAAGACACACTTAAAAATCAATAGGACTTTACAAAGCTTGTAATAGATGGCTTAGGTAAAGGTTGATGAGAAGACATTTTAGGCTCAAGTATACCATAAGCGTTCAAAACAAGCAACCTATCCCTTTAACTCAACTTCACATCCCACTATTACCCTCTTTTTGTAACGACCCGACTAACTTAAAGACCTCAGACCATTAAAAACTACTAAGCATAACTACTATTTTGGAATACATATATAAAATAAAAGAACTTTATTATAAAAATCTAAAATATGGGATCCCATTGTCAATACATAAAAACATAAAGAAAACTTAAACCTTTATTATAATCGTCCAAATACTAAATGCGAAAATAAAACATAAATACATAATTAAATAGACTTGAAACAAAACATCATCATTGATATTTCCCATCAGTCCATTCATTCAGTCCTCTCCCAATACACATGCCAAAGCTGCCATGAATCCATCTCGCCTTCCAAGCTTATTTTCCTGCACCATCTAAAATAAAAAAGAATGAGCGTAATGCCCTGTCAGAAAAATCTACTAAAACATATCATAAATCATAAGACTAAAACATAAATCATAAAACGTATTACGTAAAAATGTAAAAACGTAAATCATAAAACATAGGACTACAATATTAATGGCCATTAACTCATTAGTATGTGATAGAAACCATCTAGGTCCTCTTGCTACTATTCAAGGTAGGTTTCAACACAATATAGTATATGATAAACCATCTAGGTCATCTTGCTACTATTCGAGGTATGTTAAATCATAACTACAGTCTACAATAATGATAAAAATCTTGGGATTTGCTTATTTGCTATATAAGCAACTATATTTCCCAAATCACTGCAACATAAAACATATACATATATATACATACATACATACATACATACACATAGCATATAAACATAATTATAACACATACAATCTAACCTATTTTCCTTACCAAAAACCAAGATATTGGAGACAAGAGCAAGATTGAAAACTCCTAAAACCAAACAGTAAGATCCATAAGTTTTCTAAAGAAATGGAGATGAAAAGAAGATCTAAACCATCAAGATAGAAACTTACCGAAAACCTTAAGTTTCAAGAAACTCAAACACCTAATCAAAAGCCATTATAACAAGTTAGGATTTTGAAGAAAATGAAAAGAATAAGAGGAACTAATAATGAACTAAACCTGAGGATAAATGATACATTGGATAGATTAGAACTTTGATCTACACCTCAATACCGAGATATCACTCTATCTTACTTCCTAAGTGTTTGGAAAAGCTTAGATTAGAAAACTTTTAATCCCAAAACCCTAGTGCTTCTCTCTAGAATGAACTTAGCAGCTTGAAGGCTCTGAACAATGCTCGAATGATGATGAAAAAGGCTGAGTGAAAGGTCCTATTTATACAGTTCAAGGAGTGAAACTAACTCCTTGTAAAATGAATAATAATTGAATACATTTGAATTTTTCTGTTCAACAGATGCCCATAAGTCGGTAAAAAACGTTCAAGTGCAAGTCCAAGTTGTTGAGGGCTGTTTCTAGCTCGGATTCCACGGAAATTCAAATATGCCAAAGGGAGCCGATATATCGCCCCCAATAGGCAATATATCGCTTGCCCCTATATCTCGAGCCTCCATGGTTTCATTCGTGCAAATTCGACGTGTTTTCTGTATCACCCATAGGTGATATATCGACCCTATAGCTGCGATATATTTGTATATGCTGATATTTTAAACACGTTTTTGCACACTTTCAGCACACTTGAAGTTTGTTAAAAAAGATTTGACTGAATAAAACGTGATCATAACAGCTGCTGGAAGGTTCTAGACCTTCTAGATCTATCCTTTATTAATTATTCATCTAAAATCCTTAAATCGTTAATAAACATGCACGTGACAAGTCTCACGTTCTTAATTATTCTATTTAAACCTTAGGTTATAATAAATATCATTTCTAGGACCAGCTATATTAATCAAACCTTATGTTAAAATTAATATTTCTAAACTATAGGTTAAACTTATAAAATCCATAACTATTTCTACGAGTTTCCAACTAAATCCCGGCTTGAACCAATAATCACGAAAACTAAAATACTATAAGCTACTACTATTATTGCTACTACTATCTAGCTAAGTAAAATTCTAAGACGCTACATCGGATCAACTTAACTTTCTTGTCTACTTTGAGAAGCAAACATCTGAGCTTTGATCTTCTCATTAGCCTCACTGGTCACCTAAACTACCTCAGGACCCAAGTATTTCCTATTACCCATCTCACCCCAGTGAATGAGCGATCTAAACTTTCCACCATACAACATCTCCTAAGGTGCCACTCTATTAGAGGCAAATGTTCATTTCAGGACCCTTCAAAGTCCAACATGCGTGGTCTCAACATGTCTTCCAATATTTGGGTAATCCTCTTTGAGTTACCATCGGTCTGAGGACGATAAGCGGTACTAGACTTCCGCTTTATATTTATCGCCTTCTTTAAAATTCGCCAAAACTTGGAAGCAAATGTGGGGTCCCTATCCGCCAGGATAGACCTCATAGTCCAATAAGGGCTTACTATCTCTCTCACCTCGAGATCTAAATGCTAGTCAACTGTATTGCTCATCCTCACTGATAAAAGTGAGCTGACTCTGTCTACCGATCCATCATGATCCAGACCGAATCATGCTGGCCCACTATCCTGGGCGATCCTACCATGAAATCCATCGTGATGTCCTCTTACTTCCATCATGGAATACTCAAAGGCTGTAATAGCCTTACTAGCTTTCGATACTTTGCCTTGACCTGTGTAGAGTCCAAGAACTTTACTTAGCTAAGTTAGATAGTAGTATTATAGTATTATCTTTATGACTGTGGATTTTTGGTTCAGACCGAGATTTATTTGGACACTCATAGTAGTACTTGTAGATTTTCTAAGTTTAACCTATAATTTAAGAATATTAATTTTAACCTAAGGTTTGATTAATATGACTGATATTGAGGATAATATTTAGTATACTATAAGGTTTAAATAAGAACCAATAGGATTATAGCACATGTTATGTATGGGTTGTTAATGATTAAGTATTTTGAGGATTAAATTTATTAAGGGTAAAATTTGAATGCTCTAAGGTCAGTCAGCAGCTTTGAAAACGTTTGAGGGCTTAGTCAAGGTTGTTTACTCAATTCAAATTAAGCTAAAAATGTGTAATTTCGTGTTCAAATAATCAGCGTATGTCGATATATTGCAGCTATAGGGGGCGATATATCGCAGCACGAAGATACGAAAAACCCAAAACAATGCACGATTGCCTCGGGCATACTGGCCCAGGCGATATATCGCCTACAGGGGGCGATATATCGCCCCTCTCAGCATAATTTGAAAGCTTTTGAAATCATTTTCCATTCAACCCTTCAACCTCTTGATAAGTCCAGCATCTTTTTGAACGAGTCTTCAGCCTCTGCTGAATGATAATTCAATTTATTTTCACTTAAAAAGCCATTATTTTTATTCAAGTTAAATGAAGATCTCTTCATTCCTAAACTCTATAAATAGAACCTAGTACCCAACCATTTATTCATCTTTTACTCTAAGTTCAGAGGCTGCAAGTTGCTACGTGAGTGTGAGAGTGTAAGCACTTGGGTTGGGAATCATAAGCTTGATCATCATAAGCTTATCAAACACTTGGGAAGTAAGGTTTTATAGCATTTTAGTTCAAGGTTTAGATTGGTCTTACAAGTCTTCAAGGTATTTCCACACTCTAGTTCATTGGTATTATTTTCTTTAAGTTCTCATAATCTTCTACCAGGCTTCTCACCTTATTCTTATTTTGGTTAGGAAATCTAAGTTCTTGAGCACAAGGTTTTGGTAAGTATATTTTAATAGTATAGTTCCTTCATCTCTTTCATCTCTTTTCTTCAATAGACTCACCCTTTCATAAATGGTTTTTAGGAGTGTTCAAAAGTCCCAACTCTGTCCTCATATCCCGGTAATTTTGGTAAGGAAAATAGGATAGGATTTATGTGTTATATGCTTTTATATGTTATCTTATGTTTTTTACGTTATGCAATATGTTATGATATGTATGATTGTAGGCTTGGGCATATGACCTATATGACTAACAAGCCCCAAATATATTATGGGCATATGACTTGCTTAGCTAGCAAGACCCCACTAATCTAATGAGCATACGACTTGTTTAGTCTATGGGACCCCAAGTAATAATGGCCATTATAGTATGTGTATGATATAAGTGTTATGTTATGTTTTGTTGTTTCTTATGAAATTTATGTTTATGAACTATGTGTTAGATTTTCCTTGCTGGGCATTAGGCTCATTCCTTTTTGTTTATATGTGCAGGAAAATAGTCTTAGTGGCGAGAAAGGTTCTTGGAAGCTTGGAGAATGTGTATTGAGGTGGAATGGATTCAAGAGCCGAGCTTTTCGATTCGAGGATGTAGTTTTGTTCTTATGGTTTTTACATGTATTTTTCCGCACTTATTATGTAATCCCTTTTTATTTTAAATTATGTTTTGTTTTGTTTTTAAAACAATGGGATCCCATATCCTACTTGAGATTTTATGTAAGTTTAACCCCCTTTTTTTTAACAAGTTTCTTAATAAAGTTATGGTATTTCCACTTGTAAGTTTTATTAAGGATTAGTATGTATAGTTTTCGTTAATGGTCCAAAAGTCTAGAGTAGTTGGGTCATTACAACCTGCTACTAGGTTGGGCACTTTTCCACATACTCAGTTACGTTCCTCTCCATCCTAGGCCACCAAATAAAGCTTTCAGATCTTTGTACATCTTCATGGTGCTTGAATGCAGAGAATAAGGGGCAATATGAGATTCATCTAGAGTCTCCTGTTTAATCCCAATGTCCATTGGAACACAAATTTGATCCTTTATACCTCAATAAACTCATGTCTGACACTGCATAGTCCTTAGCTATTCCAGCTAGGACATTCCCCTCTAATATTTTCCAACTCTGGGTTACTCAACTATTTTTCTTTAATCCTCTCTAAAAGAGTAAACTTAAGCATAATGTTGGCCAACTGGCCCACCAGTAACTCTATTCCAGCTCTGGTCATATTCTTCAACTGACATGAAGCATAGGCAATCACCTTTTCTATCTATATAAGGCATACCTTATACCAAAATATCATCGATAAAGATGATCACAAACCAATTTAGATACTCTTTGAACACCCTTTTCATCTAATCCATAAATGTTGTCGGTGCATTAGTCAATCCAAATGACATGCTTAAGTACTCATAATACCCATATCTAATACAAAAGCAGCCCTTGATATATCATTCTCCCTAATCCCCAGCTAGTGATAAACAGATTGAAGATCCATCTCAGAGAATATTGTCTTGCCTTGTAACAAAACCTTTAGTTCCTTCAACTCTGCTGGGGCCATTCTGTAAGGTGCCCTAGACACTGGCTCTGTCCCTGGCGTTAGTTCAATAACAAATCCTATATCTCCGTGAGGCGACAATCCTGGTAATTCCTCTGGAAACACATCTAAGAATTCACAAACTAACCTAGTCTATTTTGGTCCCACTAGCACGACCTGAGTGGTATCCACCATGTTGGCCAAGAATCCTATGCAACCTCCTGACAATAGGTTTTTAGCTCTTAATGTTTAGATCATAGATACGAGGGGTCCATGCACAGTGCCAACAAATACAAAGGGTTCCTCACCCTCAAGCTCAAATATTACCATCCTTTCTCTTGCAATCTATGGTTGCCCTTTACTTCTCTTAATCAATCCATACCTAGAAATCATGTAAAAATCGGTCATAACCAACTTTACTAGGTCAAGTGACAACTTTCTATCATCTACTATCATTGACAGTGATCTAACCTATCTCCTGGACACTACCACCTCCCCTAGATAATGTCTTTTACATCTGGTGCACTTTGGATATGTCCTCCAATTCTCGTTGCCACTCTAGCAACCAATCCATACACCCCGTGGCTTCTATCAAGGTCGGAAGTCAACACAGTATCCAAAGCTTTCCTTTTCTGGTCACTAGGGCCTCCGCCCTTACCTAATCCTGTAAAAGGAGGTCCCGTCCCTTTCATATCCCCTCTGGTCATGTTCTCGTGCCAGATTTTATTCTCATTGCCCTCTGCAGTAAGGGCTCTCTCTACTACCTGAGTGTATGTCATCACTCCAGGTACTATGGTAATTCTGACATCCCAGGCTATCATAGACCTCAGCCCCTAAAGGAATCTTTCATTCCTTATCCCATCGGTGGACACCAAGTCTACAACGAACTTGGCTAATTTATCAAACCTCAGTACATACTCTGTCACTGTCATATTCCCTTGCAGCCATTTACTGAACTCTTTAGCTTTTGCAGTCTGTTGACCCTGATTTTGGTCAACTGACACGGAGTCAAAATACGCTTGACGTGGATGAATGCGTTGAAAAGAACGTTATGACGAAAATAATAAGAACACGATATTTTACGGTGGTTCGGCCCCAGGATCTGGTAATTACCTACGTCCACTTAGATTGTTATTGATGTGAGAGTCAAAGGAGTGATCAAAGAACTAGGGTTCAATGAGTTTCACTAACCTCTTAAGAACAATACAATATCTTAGATAGAATTACTCTAGTCTCAAATAATTCGAAAGCCAAAAGTCCCTTCCTTGAGCCATCTTTCTCTATTTATAGGCTCAAGGGGGATTACATGAATTTGTTACAGATATTCTCTACTAAATAATCGGATACTCAGGAGATTGTGGGAGTCAATTTCAAGATTTACAAAGATCTTTATAGAAACATCATGTTGCATGCGGAACCATCGACCAGACTGGTCGCAGGTAAGACTAGGCCGCCTACTGCTTATAATGTGTCTTCTGGTTGATATCCTAGCAGAGTTCTTCCAAGTGTCAGCCACGTGTCCAGGAATCACTTGCCATGTCATCTATGTCAGTTTTTTGGATAACATTTGCCCCCCAAGTTTATTTATTACGAGCAATAAATAAACTTTTGAGGAAACGACCCTTCGGTGACCCCGCCATACGTGTCAGAACCCTTCGTGTGTTCTTGGAAAAAGCAACCTACTCTTGTCTAATCATGACTTTTTGCTTCCCCAGTAATAATTCGACGGCTATCTCGCTTCCCCATACTTCGAAAAAGGGGAAGCTGATGATTAATCCCTTTTAATGCCACAGACAAAACTTATATATAACATCTCCGAAGTTCTCTTTTTCAAGAAACCCTAAAACCAGAGCTTCTATCTTCTTCTGGAGACCGTTCTTCTGCATTTTCAAGACTCAGCCCAAGAGTTCCATGATCTCCGAAAATTCTTACCAATCTCCACGACCTTCTCTCTGGTAAGTCTTTGACCCTTTATGCTTCATATTCTTGTAATGCATGTTTTTGTATGTTGACTGTTGAGTTTATCTACTTCTGGGTTGAGATGCTTGTCAGTAGAATGTCTTGTGGGTGAAAAAAGTTACGAGTTAGTTTGATAGTTGAGATCATACTTTTTAGGACGTAAAACCGAAGCAAAAGTTCGATTTTTAGGCCAGCCGAAAAAATAGGTTTTTCCTGCCCTAAGGGGAGTTGAAAAAGCTTTTGTGAAAAACTTTTTGCTTTCACCCTTTGATCTGTTTCTCAAACTGTTCGCGTGGAAAATTTTAGCTTTTGTTAGAATGCTGCTGTATAAAAGCTTAACTTTTATACTCGAACAACGTTATTCTAAAAAGTCTTAAAAATTCTCTATCCTCACCTTCCCATTCTTCTGTTTGCAGACTTTAATGCCAGATTTGTGGGGAGGTGAACAGCCTATCGACGACGATCTTCTTGCCCAACTGCTCGAAGGTGAAGAACAAACGACCGACAGAATTCACGAGATCCCTTTTTCACGATCTTCTCCTAGACCTTGTCCATCACCTCCTCAAATGGCCCGTTCTAAATCCTTAGGCAAGAAAAGACCTGACTACGAAGATAGTCCAAACTCTCCTGCCCAGCCTAACTCACAGGCTAGGGTTCCTTCGATCAGTGGTCGAGAAAATCCTGCTCCCGACCCTAATATCCAAATCAGAGCCCACCCTCGTCATCAAAATCTTCCTGATGTCGAGTGGTATCTCTCCCCGACCAGCCAAGTCACTCCTCGGATGCTTGCCAACTACCTCACGAAGTATCCTCTCACAGGGGTCAATGTCAAGATTCCTGCTGCAGACCAAAGGGCTAACCTTCCCGGAGGTGTATACAGTGCTTGGTCTAGGTATCATATAGAGGCGGGGGCTACCCTCCCTCTACATCCTTTTTATCAGAGGGTGGCCAACTATTTTGGTGTCGCCCCCTTCCAAATTACTCCGAATGGATATAGAATGCTGGTCGCGCTCTATATCTTGTACAAACTTAAAAAATGGCCAGAACCTACCCCCCACGAGGTCAATTATCTCTTCGACCTCAAGTCCAACCCTCAACAGTATGGGACGGGCTTCTTCCATCTTTGTCACCATGAGACAAACCGGACGTTCCTGAGTGACACCACACACATATCCAATGTGGGGCAGTACAGCAAGGAGTACTTCCTTACTCCGAACATGACCAGCAACAACCTGGCCTTCGCCCGAGGAGGTAAGTGCTATTTTTACTGGTCGATACTTTTCATCAGTGAATTTCCTTTCACTTTTCTTAAAGTACGCTTTGTCTTTCAGGCCCATGGCTACGTCTGACCCCAACACCAGACATGGTGTTGAGGTCCACCGCATTGGCCAGGATGACAGACGCAGAAAAAAGTGTCAAGTCCCTAGTTACTGATGAAAATTTGAGGCTATCTGGCCTCCTGGCTCCTCGCCATGAAACAAGAGGACCCGTGGTAGCAGATGCCACTGTCGAGGGGGTTCCCGAGCAGCAACCCCCTGCGTCCCCTCCGCGAAGGAGGCTGACGGGGGTTACAATCAGGGAACCCACGGGAAATCCTTCCACAGAAAGGCCTTCTGCACCCCAAGGCAAGGGGAAACAAAAGGCAACATAATCTGTTGTGAACTTGGGGGAATCCTCCGATGAAAATGGTACAATTATTTTGCTTTTAAATAGCTTGCTAATTCCCTGTCACTTGTTTGACGGGGAGGGCAACTTTACGTATACTCCAAATCTAGGGCCAGACTTCTTCGTGCCAGATAGTGAGTGTGTGACTAATAGAGTCAATAGTATAGCGACCAGTAGTTGTAGCTCGGGTATTAAACTTTGTGACCTCTTTTCTGTTTTATAAAGAGTTTTTATCTGCCTTTATCTTATCATTTGCATATGTTTACTTCTATGCAGATATGGCCACTCCCAACGTCTTCGATTTATACCAGACTGAGGAGGAAGTAGAAGTCCCTCTGGTTTGGCGAAAGACGTCCAGGAGGCATAACGGCGAATCAAGCCAAGGACCTCCTACCAAGAGGGGTCGAAAAGAAGATCTTTCCAAGGACGTGCCAACTGGGCAAAATTCTGCCCAGCCTTCGGTTCCTGTTGAGAAGGAAACCCTGCCTACTACGACGAACCCTCCGCCTGCAGCTGCCAAAGAACAAACCCAGCGGGACAAAGCTCTTGGGGCCAAACTCTCGAACCGCGCCTTACGAGCAGCCAAGGACCGCCTTGCACACATCGTGAGGTACGACCGTTGCAAGGATGCATTGTCTGAGGCAAAGAATATGGGGGTCGACCAAATTTTGAATAGGGCCCTAAACAAAATGGCCATCGTAAGCATTTCTTATCACTTGCTGAGGAGCTCCAGGCTGCAGAAGCGAGGCATGTGGGGGAGTTGGAGGTGGTCACCCAGTAGAGGGATGCTGCGGTGGCAAAGCTGGCGGAGGTCAAAGCTTCGAAGGCAGCTTTGAGGAAGCAGAGGGAGGAGGAGTTGTTGAGGATGCGACCAACCAGTCTGCTGAGCAAGACCCTCCTACTCCTACTGCTCCTTAAATTTATTTTCTTTTTATTTTTCTTCAATTACACTACCCACGGGTCGGGATGTAAAGACTATCTATCTTTTTTTTTTTTTTAAATTTGTTGCATGGGAGCAAACTTTCCTTTTATTTGAACAGTTACATCCAAGCACTTATGCTTGCGGTGTAAAAGACTGCATTATAATGTTATAATATTTTCATTTACTATAACATCTGTCCATATGACCGAACTTAGCATAGTACTTTGGCTTGATTTAACAAAATATGAATTTTGAAAAATACTCTAAGTACCTTAGCATGCTTTCACTTATTTTGTTCATGTGTTTACATACCTCATGGTACGCTTTGCTATCGGTGTGCCTTATATGCCCCCCAAGTGATCGAGGAGCTTTAGGTCCTTGGTCACTTGCCTTGACCATGACCTGTTCGAACATTTCTGTTCGGTTGGAAACGCAATACTTGTAATACAGCAAAACAACACACGTAATGAACAAATACTTGTAAACATAAATTTACAAAGGTTGGCAAGAATGACTGGCTGCGCACAGTCCCTTATAATCTCGTATTAAAAATGGACTAAACATGTCTTTACGAGTGATCCTAAAAAAAGGATCTTACATATATAAGCGATTAGCCATACAACGTGGCTAACCCTTTTTGCGAAACTTGTAAAAAGTAAAATTTAATACAAGCCAGTCCTTTAAAAAGGACTGTTCACTGATAATACTTGCGCATGTGTTCTCCATTCCAATAACGTGGAACGAGATCTCCGTTTAGGCGTGCAAGTTTGTAGGTGCTCGGATGAAGGACTTCTTCAACCTGGTAAGGTCTTTCCCAATTAGGTCCGAGTACTCCAGCAGTGGGGTCGCAGGTATTTAAGAAAATTCGTCGTAGCACCAAGTCACCGACGTTGACTTTTCTTTCTTTTACTTTTTAGTTAAAGTACCGGGCGACCTTTTGCTGGTACGCAGTAACTCGGAGTTGGGCTTTCTCCCGTATCTCGTCAATTGAGTCTAGGGACTCCATCATCAGTTGGCTATTCTGTTCCTGGTCGTATGTTATGCGTTGATGTGAGGGGGGATCTAACTCGACAGGTAACATAGCCTCATATTCGTAGGCTAAGGAAAATGGGGTATGACCTGTCGCTGTTCGGTGAGACGTTCTATATGACCAGAGGACTTCAGGAAAATGCTCTGGCCATGCTCCTTTAGCGTCTTCAAGCCTCCTTTTCAGGGTGTCCTTAAGAGTTTTATTCACGGCCTCAACCTGCCCATTTTCTTGGGGATGCACAACTGACAAAAAGCTTTTAATAACTCCGTGCCTTTCGCAGAAGTCGGTGAATAAGTCACTATCAAATTGGGTTCCGTTGTCTGAAACGATCTTTCAGGGCAAACCATACCGGCAAACAATGTTCTTGATGACAAAGTCAAGAACTTTCTTGGTCGTTATGGTAGCGAGTGGTTCAGCTTCGGCCCATTTGGTGAAGTAGTCGACTGCCACAACTGCGTACTTCACACCACCTTTTCCCGTGGGCAGGGATCCAATCAAATCTATCCCCCATACCGCAAAAGGCCACAAACTCTGCATCTGTTTCAACTCGTTTAGAGCTGCTCATGGAATTTTGGAGAACCTTTGACATTTATCGCATCTTCGTACAAACTCCACTGAATCTTCATTCATAGTTGGCCAGAAGAATCCTTGCCTTAGAATCTTCTTTGCCAAACTCTGCCCCCAGCGTGATCCCTGCAGAAGCCTTCATGCACCTCTTTCATTAGTTCCTTAGCTTTTTCTGGCGTAATGCATCTGAGTAGTGGCATTGAATACCCTCTCTGGTACATAACACCATCGACCAGTATGTACCTAGTGGCCTGCCTTTGTAGAGTTCTGGCTTTGTTTCTATCTGTTGGTAGCACACCATTTGTCAGATACTCCAAGTAAGGTGCCATCCATGTATCCTCCATTCGAATTTCCGTACTGGCTTCAACCGCTTGTATGCTTGGCTCACTAAATCTTTCTACTAGCACAATGTTCAAAGTGTCAGCATCTTTCGCGCTCGCGAGTTTGGCTAAGGCATCTGCGTTTGAATTCTGATCCTGCGGTATTTGCTGGAGGGTATACTTCGTGAACTGGGCTAGCAGGTCTTTAGTTTTATTCAAGTAGGCCACCATTTTTAAGCCTCGCGCTTGATATTCCCCTAGAACTTGATTCACCATAAGCTGTGAGTCACTGTAAATATCAAGCGTCTTTACGCTCATGTCTTTTGCCATTCTCAATCCAGCGAGAAGTGCTTCGTATTCGGCTTCATTATTTGACGTGGTGAAGTCGAACCTGATGGCGTAGTGAAATTGATGCCCTTCCGACGTTATCAATATCACTCCCGCTCCTGCGTGGGATTCGTTGGACGACCCATCCGTGAATAACTTCCACGAAGGAGCTTTCTCTTGAGGCTCAGGCGCACTAGGCTGTTTGCACTGCTCACTGTCTGGGAGTTCTGTGAACTCTGCAATAAGATCAGCCAAAACTTGTCCTTTTACTGCTGCTCATGGTGAATATGTTATATCGAACTACCCTAGTTCGACTGCCCATTTTAATAATCGCCCAACCGCCTCTGGTTTTTGGAGGACTTGCTGAAGGGGCTGGTCGGTTAAAACTGTGATGGGATGGGCTTGGAAGTAAGGGCGCAGCTTCCTTGAGGCCAGGATTAAGCAATATGCTAACCTTTCAATGGGTGGATATCTCAGTTCTGCCTCAATCAGCCTCTTGCTAACATAGTAGACCGCTTTTTGTACGCCTTCTTCCTCTCGTTTCTCCTTCGATTGGCTTTGATAAAATGGAAGGCACTGCCATATGCGCCTTCAAGGCCTGGAAAGCTTGCTCGCAGTCTCCTGTCCATTCAAACTTTTTATTGCCCCTAAGTAGATTGAAGAAAGGGACGCATTTGTCTGTTGACTTTGAAATAAATCTATTTAGGGTTGCGATTCTCCCGGTTAGACTTTGTACATCTTTGATCCTTTCTGGCGATTTCATGTCGATCAGGGCTTTTATTTTGTCGGGGTTGGCCTCGATTCCTCTTGAATTTACAATGAAACCCAAAAACTTCCCTCATCCAACTCCGAAGGAACATTTGAGAGGATTTAACTTCATCTGGTATTCGTTCAATACATCAAAGCACTCTTGTAAATCCTTCACATGTCCTTCTGCCTTCTAAAACTTTACCAGCATGTCGTCCACGTATACCTCCATGTTTACTCCGATCAGCTCTTTGAACATGTGATTGACTAGCCGTTGGTAAGTCGCACCTGCGTTTTTCAGTCTGAAGGGCATTACTTTATAACAGTATAAGCCCATATCGGTCTGAAAGCTGGTGTGATCCTCGTCAGGGGGATGCATGCTAATTTGATTGTAGCCCGAATATGCATCCATGAACGAGAGGATCTCGTGCCTGCAGTAGTATCGACCAACTGGTCGATTCTTGGGAGTGGGAAGCAGTCTTTTGGGCAGGCTTTATTGAGGTCTGTGAAATCCACACAGGTTCGCCATTTTCCATTAGGCTTGGGAACCAGCACTGGATTGGAGACCCACGATGGATAATATGCTACCCTGATGAATCCATTCTCCTTTAATCTTTCAACTTCTTCTTTTAAGGCTCTCGGCCGATCTTTATCGAGCAGCCTTCCTTTTTGCTGCACGGGTGGAAAAGTCTTGTCTACATTCAGGACATGGCTGATAACTGCAGGGTCTATCCCAGCCATGTCTTTGTGCGACTAGGCAAAAACCTCCTGGTTCCTCCGCAAAAATTCGACCAGTGTATGCTTCGTGGTTGGCTCTAGGTTTTTCCCGACCTTCACGACTCTGGTCGGGTCTTTTTCTTCGAGTTGGACCTCTTCCAGGTCCTCGACGGGTCCAACATTCTCTTCAAAATCCCCAAAGCAAGGATCTATATCTCTATCCTCACTTTGGGCAACACCCTATTTGGTGACCTCATCATCGAATTGGGCTTGTGTATCAATTGCCATCTGTAACCTATCTGAGGTAGTGCTCTTTGATGTTCCCTTTTTCGCCTTCATGACTGAGGCATTATAGCACTCTCTAGCTTCCCTCTGGTTCCCCAACATGCGTCCTACCCCTGCGTCTGTCGAGAACTTCATGGCTAAGTGCCACATAGAGATGACGACACGTAGATCAACTAGTATAGGCCTCCCAATGATGGCATTGTACGCCGAAGGACAATCAACTACTACAAAAGTAGCGAGTAATGTCCTGGTAGCAGGCGCTGTACCTGTCGTCACTGGTAGTCTGATTGATCCGGCGGGGGCGAGTCCCTCACCAGAGAAGCCGTATATTGTTTGGTTGCAAGGCTCCAGGTCCTTAACGGACAATTTCATGCGTTCTAGCGAAGACTTATACAGGATATTCACCGAACTTCCTGTATGGACCAGCACTCTCTTCACCATCATGTTGGCCATTTGGATATCCACGACCAGCGGATCGGAATGTGGGAACCGGACATGCTGGGCATCTCTATCAGAGAAGGTTATCTTACCCTCTTCTGATCGAGCCTTTTTTGGCGCGCGGACCTCCACAATCATCATCTTGATGTCCTGGTTGTGGCGTAGAGTCTGAGTGTATCGTTCCCTGGCCTTTCCGCTATTTCCCGCAAGGTACGGGCCTCCACAAATGGTTAACAGTGTGCCAGTCACGGGGGAAGGCTGCAAAGGTGGCGAGCGTTGGCGTGCGGGCGCTTGCTCGTTGCCACCTGGAGCTTCTCGTTGGGAATTTCCTGAGGCCCGTACGTATCTTCTCAATTTTCCTTGTCTAATAAGGAACTCGATTTCGTCTTTCAACTGGTTTCATTCGTTGGTGTCATGTCCGTAGTCGTTATGATAACGACAGAACTTGGTAGTGTCTCTTTTCAAAATATCCTTTCGAATGGGGGCAGGCTTCTTATAAGGCACACTGGAAATCGTGGCCTGATAAACCTCTCCCCGAGACTCAACAAGGGCAGTGTATTTAGTGAACCGAGGTTCATAACAATTACCCTTGGCTCGTTTATTATCAGAGGTGGAAAGCTCATTGTGTGGCTGTTTTCCACCATTCTTGCCATTGCTGTTACCGTTCCCGTTGCCTTTGCTGTTAGGTTTGGACCCATTGGCGGCTTTGGCGGGCTCGGCTGCTTTCTTATCCTTGCCTGAAGGCTTTCCATCATCCACAATGGTATCTTCGAGCTTGATGTAACGATCAGCCCGGTCCAAGAATTCCTGGGTAGTTCTAACTCCATCTTTGCGGAGGCTCTTCCAGAGGGGGGAGCGACGCCTAACCCCTGCGGTTATGGCCATAATTTTGCCTTCGTCCCCCACTATTTTCGCTCCAGCTGCAGCTCGCTTAAAGCGCTGGATGTAGTCCTTCAGCGATTCTCCATCCTGCTGGTGAATTTCAACCAGTTGGTTTGCCTCGGTCGGATGCACCCGACCTGCGTATAATTGTCTGTAAAACTCCCTTACGAACATCTCCCAGGAAACTATGCTTGCAGGAGGGAACTTAAAAAACCACTCCTGTGCGGCATCAGAAAGTGTCGCAGGGAAGATCCTGCACCGAGCATCTTCGGACACTTTCTGAATGTCCATTTGTATCTCAAACTTATTGACATGAGATACCGGGTCACCGTACCCATCAAAGTTCGGAAGCGTATGCATTTTAAACTTGCTAGGAGTCTCTGCCATAGCTATCCTCTGGATGAAAGGAGTGCATTTCCTCCTGTCGTGGTCGATATGAGATGTTCTTCCCACGACCAGTTGTTGGACCGCCTGGTTAAGGGCATCTATCTGGGCCTGCATAGCGACAGGAATCGCCGTGGCCTCTGTCGCTGGGGGGATGTTCTCGCCATGTCACTCATGGTGATCATTGAGTACATCTCTCAAGTCCTCATCTCTTCTCCGCTGCTCGCTAGTTCCGAGCCGGTTGAAGACATTATTTTGCCTGGGCTGCCCCCCAGCATCCCGTCTATTGGGTTGGTCATCTTGAGGTATCTGACTCCTGCCTCCACCTTTTTCTTCATTCCTCCAACCGGCATTTCCTTTGCCTGAGTCGGCTTCATTATACCCATGGCCATCTCTGAATCTTGATTGGCTATGGTGGGATCGACTGTTCCCTCGATTTCCATCCCGGGCTGAAGCGTCCCGAGCGTTAGAGGGTGGCCTGCGCTGGTCGTTGTGTCCCCGTGCATTATCATGTCGTGGGGGACCCTGGACCGCAAAGCCTAACTCTGAGTTCCTCCTGTTACCAGGAGGATTCTGACCTCTGTTTGGAAGATTCGACTCGTCGCTCCTATGGCGTCTAGGACTGCGAGGCTGATGCTCGGTTCTATTCTACCTCTGATGTGGGGGATTTCCGCGACCAGCTTGGGATGGAGGCTGTGCCTCAGGGTCTAGTGGGATATCGTCATGAGGCACCTGAGGCTGCTCGGGCCTTTGTGGGCTCGAGGGTTGGATAAGCGGGCTAGGATTGGGACCCCTGTGGAGTGGCCCATTCGCAGGTTGATCAGGCTGCGAGACAGGTGCGGCCTGATTCCTAGCTAATTGCATGGCTGCCTCGAGGGCTGCCATGGCTTCGCTCTGGCGACGGTCCATCTCCGCATGCCTCTCACTTAACTCTGCGCACTGCCGTTCAATCTCTTGCTGCTGCCGCGCCATGATTTCGGCAGCACTTTCCTGACTGGCCCTCAGATTGGCCAGTTCTTCGTGCAACGCCCCCAGAGTACTCTTCAGCATCGCGTCATCCATTTCTTCCTCCTCAAAGTCCAAATGTGGCTCATCCTCAGCCACGCTTGTAGGAGGAGGAGGAGGAGGCAGGTTTGATGGTGCAGCGGTGGCCGCCTATCCAGTTTTCCTTGCAGTTTTCACCATTGGTTTTTTCAACGGTGATATATCAAGCTCTCAATGAAAGCACCAGAATGTTGACCTTGATTTTGGTCAACTGACACAGAGTCAAACTACGCTTGACGTGGATGAATGCGTTGAAAAGAACGTTATGACGAAAATAATAAGAACATGATATTTTATAGTGGTTCGGCCCCAGGATCTGGTAATAACCTACGTCCACTTAGATTGTTATTGATGTGAGAGTCAAAGGAGTGATCAAAGAACTAGGGTTCAATGAGTTTCACTAACCTCTTAAGAACAATACAATATCTCAGATAGAATTACTCTAGTCTCAAATAATTCGAAAGCCAAAAGTCCCTTCCTTGAGCTATCTTTCTCTATTTATAGGCTCAAGGGGGATTACATGAATTTGTTACAGATATTCTCTCCTAAATAATCAGATACTCAGGAGATTGTGGGAGTCAATTTCGGGATTTACAAAGATCTTTATAGAAACATCATGTTGCATGCGGAACCATCGACCAGACTGGTCGCAGGTAAGACTAGGCCGCCTACTACTTATTATGTGTCTTCTGGTCGATATCCTAGCAGAGTTCCTCCAAGTGTCAGCCACGTGTCCAGGAATCACTTGCCACGTCATCTATGCCAGTTTTTTGGATAACACAGTCCTAACTACCTCATTATAATATTGTTCATTGAACTAAGTTCTAAATATTTCACAATCCAAGGTATTAATACCTCTAGTCGGGGATACTACCTCCCACCAAATTCGAGCATCCTCCCGAAACATATATGTGGCATAGGCCACTCTCTCGTTGCCCACCATTCTCATAAAATCTAGGATGGATGTGATCATGTTCATCCACTGCTCTGCCTTGAGTGGATCTGCGCTACTCTCGAACACGAGAGGGTGCTGCTTTCTAAATTGTTCATATAACAACTCCCAACGGTTCTCTATCCATATCTGATATTGTATGACTAGTACTGCAGCAGCAGGTAAGGCCTCTGACGCAGCTTTCCTTGCTGAAACCTGCTATTGCCTCAACTAGCAAATCTCTTGTTCCCGCCTCTGCATCCTAGCTTGCATATCAACAAGCACCTGTTGCCAGTTTTCAGGAGTTGGCACAGGGTCTGACCTCAATTATCATTTTTGGACTATATTCTATGGCCGGTTCGCAGATCTGACAACCCTGTAAGCATACTTCCAAATGTGTACGTCATTGCAGTAATCAATTAAGCCAATTAGGTAATAATAACCAAACCTCTTGCCGCGCTAAGATCAAGACTGAACCAACAAATGTCCACACTCAAAAATCATGCTAGTAAGCATGTCAATCCATATTTATATCCAAACATGGTGCTAATAATCACTTCCTAACATTTATAACAAGTAATGGTGCTAATAAGCATTTTCTGGCACTCATAAATAATTAACGATGTTAATAAGCATTTCCTTTTGCATTCACAAGCAAGGTCAATGTTAATAAGCATCCCTATATTCTCATAAATATACAATCATGTTAATATGCATGGCAATTCATAGCCATGTTCAAACAAAGTTCTAATAAGCACGTTCTTAACATTTACAAGCATTAACAACGACAATAAGCACGTCCCTGACATTCATATACATAACATAATGCTATTAAGCATTTCTAACATTCAAAAGCAATAGCGATGCTAATAAGCATTCCTTTTAACATTTTAATGGTGCTAATAAGCATCTCCTGGCATACATGCACATATAGCAGCACTAATAAGCATTTTTGACATTTAAGAGCATTAATGATGCTTATAAGCGATCCTACAGTATTTACAAGCCACTATTGTGCTAATAAGCACATCTTTAACATGCATACAACAGTCAAGGGCTAGGCCCTATCAGAATAGCTCATGCTTTCTATTTAAACAAGCAGGTAAGGCATATATATATATCATTTAGGCAATTGCACACATAACTATATTAATAGTTACCGAACCTTGAGTTGAGCTTGTCTTTAGCAGCGAGTGTACATGCCCAATCCATCATCAGGAACCCTTAAACCTTGGCAGCTCTAGTACCAAGTTGTAACGCCCTGCTAATTAGGGTCCATTATCACGTGTATTTAAAATAGTGTGGGACTTGCTAAACGAGTCATTTGGACTAAAACATATGATTAAGCCACTAAGGTTTCATGCATTAAAAATCTTGGTCAACGAATTAACATTTCCATTAAAAAAAAAAACATTAGTCTTTACATGGGATCCCAAAAATACAAGTATAAAAATTTGTTCACAACTCAGGGATACAAGATAAGTCGACCTAAGCGGCAAAACAGGGTCCAACCCCAGTTCCCCTGCGATACCTCGGCTATGGCGGTCGAGCAGACTGCATATGTACACATCGCCCCCAATGCTCTCCAACTCATGGCTGGACAAGGATCTCTTACCTTTACCTTCACACAAAGCACTCGTGAGCCAAAAGACTCAGTAAGAAAACACATTAACAAATTCAAATAGTCCTCAAAATATAACAGCATGCTCAACAGGAATAACTGGAACCAAGCATACAAAATGTACAATCAAATGACCATTGGGTCACACAAGTGTGTGTCGCACCCCCGTTCATTCCTATGGCATATGACCAAGTCAAGTGCATAATGCACCATTCATTCCTTTGGCATCCGAGCCAGTCAAAAGCATAATGCACTCCCATTCATTCCTTTGGCATCCAAGCCAGTCAAGTGCTTAATGTACTCCCGGGGTGGCCTAGCCATAATGGCCTGCGCTCAACGTGCATAATGTCAATCATGGCTCATAAGCCGAGCCTTGCAAACCCTTGACTCATAAGTCGAGCTTTGTGAACTCTCAACTTATAAGTTGAGCCGTGTAAACCCTTGACTTATAAGTCAAGCCTTGTAATTATTTGACTTATAAGTCGGTCTTGTAATCCCTCGAATTATAAGTCGGTCTTGTAATCCCTCGAATTATAAGTCGGTCTTGTAAATCCTCGACTTATAAGTCGAGCCTTGTAAACCCCTTGACTCATAAGTCGAGCCCTTTTTAATCCCTCGGCTTATAAGCCAAGCCCCTGCAGTCCCTTGGCTTATAAGTTGAGCACCTTTTTAATCAAATATACCCTCGACTAGCAGGCCGAGCTCTTGGTTAGCTGCAATAGACATACTTCTGAATTAGAAGCCGAAAATTCCAACGGGGAACATACATACATATAATACATTCATCATACATAGATACAACACATTACAATGTACTTACACAAGTATACACATGCATAATTACAATCAAGCTCATTAGCTGAGCCTGAGCCCTAATCATGTTTACATTTAGCAGTTGGGCCAAGCCCCAATCATAATACATTTAACAGTTGGGCCAAGCCTCAATCATAATACGTTCGACAATGGGGCTGAGCCCTAAACATAATACACTAAAAAATGAGGTCGAGCCCCAATCATAATACATTTAACAATGGGGTCGATCCCTAATCATGTATCTCACACGTCGGGTACATTATTCTTACCTTTGGTCCAAGCAATGCAAATAAGCAAGCAGACATGATCCCCGAGAATGATCCTCTCCCGAGCCTTAGCAGTAACCTAGTCACAACCCACAACTAACATTCTCATTACTTTTCGATTCCATAGTAGAACCCCGGGACCAATTCCGTGCTCTCGAGACCTCCAATTCCCCCATGTGGGGTGACAAAATTGTCCCCCAAGCCCCTGGCCCTATGCCTGGAAAACACAAAAATCAAGGCCATAAAAATGGACCAGTGTCGCGGTACTGCCTTACAGGCACCGCAACACAGCAGGGGCTCCCTGCTCTGGATCATCCCAGCGCCACGGCTCGGAAGAACAGGGTCGCGGTGCCTTTTTGCGAACCCAGAAAAAGTGGGTTTTCCACCATTTTCCATCGAGCTAAAGCTCCTAATTCTCATCCCAAAATTTCCTTTCCCAAATGAGTTTAAAACCCCAAACAACACATCATAAGCAATACCAACACCTCAAAAACTAAACTCAACATCTAACCCAAATCAAAACCTAACCATTGGTTTAAAAGTCTGCAAAAACTTAAACCACAACTGAGATTTACCAAGAAACAGAGCAATACCTTACCTTAAAGAAGAGTCACGACCTTTATGTTGTCCCACTTCAACCCTAGCTTCAATCCTCCATATTTTGAGCCTCCCTTCCCCAAAATTCAAGAAAATCCCCAAGTGCTAGAGAGAGAGAGAGAGAGAGAGAGAGAGAGAGAGAGAGAGAGAGAGAGAGAGAGAGAGAGAGAGAGAGAGAGAGAAGAAGTTGAGAATGTGTTTGATAGCTCTACAAAATAGAGTTATTTTACCACTTTTTATGTGCTAATTGTTGCTTAATTCTTGAATTTTTAATTGATTTATTAAGTTTTTAAGTAATTTTGAATTTATTAGGTTTATTTTAATTTTATAGATTTTTGTGCATTTTTATGGTTATTTTGTTGTAAAATGTTATAGTTTAATTATTTAAAATAATATTGTTAAGTTATGAGTAAAAAGATGCAATTTTGAGCTTAAATGTTTAAGTAAATTAAGTTTTAATTAATATTTTCATGAAACTTTTGTTGTATATTTTATTATTGAAAATATTTAGTTTTAATTTAATTTATGTTTATTTGTGTAGAGAATTTGTTGCATGTTTTTGCTCTTGAAAAAGCAAGAAAAATGAAGAAATTATGGTAATTTTGAAGAGGATTGGAAAAAAATGGCACATGAGCCTTTAGCCCACCAATTCAGGCCCAACCCAGCCAGCTCCAGCCCCTTCCCCAAGTCTCCCAGCCCATTTTAGCTCCAGCCCATGTCACTTGCACAAGCCCAGCAGCTGAAACTCCCAACCAAAGGCCACATGCCAGCACCGAAGCACCAACACGCCTCCAGCAGCTGTCCCAAGCCTTCATGCCTACCTTCCTTGCTTCAGCCAACCGCCTGGGTCCATGCCACCAGCCACCAAAATGGCTGCCATTTCCCCATTTTGAGCCCATAAAAATTTCACAATGTACTCTTGTCCCCTATGTTCAAAAATGCCACTTTTTACCCCACTTTCTACATATTTTACCCCAAAACACCATTATTACATCCTATAATTTACCCCTATTTGCCATATTAAATTAATTTAATCAATTTAATTAATTTAAATTGATTATTTTAATACCTCATTTTGGCTATAAATATGGAGTTTTGAAAACCATTGAGGGGGAATTTTAGGGGGAGGTTACCATACCACAAATTCTACACATTTCAAAACCTCTCTATTCTCTTCATCTTCTTATTCTTTTTGGTGATTTTCTATGTATTTTTAGAGGAAAAATTTGGGGGTTTCTCCTCCAAATTTTCCTATTTATGTTTGTAATTTTTAGTTTGTATTTTCTATTCTAGTTATGAGTTTCTAATCTTTTTAAGATTATTAAGGTAATGATGAAACAATATGTAACTAGATAGTATTTATTTTGTATGTTGATTTCCCATTTTGTGCAACAAAGTTTATGGAATTTTCTTCTTCAAATATCTTATTTCATCTTAAATATCATGTATTTTGGATTGTTAACACATATTTACACTTTGTTCTTCATTAGTTCAAAAGCATAATATTCTTTGTGTAAGATGTGTCATTAAATTGTACACATCCATGATTAGAACAAAAATATTATGTTTTGCCTTATAAATAATGTTCATTGATTTATTTGTTATTTCATTAGATTGATTTACACTAAATGCTTCGAAATTATAATTTTGAAAAGTGAAGAAAAATCTTATCTTTTTAGAAGTAATTTGTGCTTAAAATTATAAATCTATTTGGAAAATGATAGTTCGATTTATTTTAACTATCACTAAAACTTGGGAATCAATGTACTTATAAATATTATTGAACTTATATTTTGTGGATTCTAACCCTTAATAATCTTATTTTACCACATTGTTTACAATTATTAAATTAGTAATATATATTGTATTTAATTTCTATATTATTGTCTTTTATTTTATTTTCATTATTAAAAAATCTCTTCAATCTTTGGAGCTAGGTTAGAATTTATTACTTTTGATTTAAAATAGTTTTCTTTCTGATTTTAGACAACTCCTTTGGGTTCGATCTCGTGCTTACACGAACACTATATTCCATATACGATTCGTGCGCTTGCGAGTATAAATTTTTAAAACATACCCGTTTTGGGTCCATCAGTGTTCCTCCTTAATGATCCTCTGATTTCCATAGCCTTCCAAACCAGCTGAGTCAAGCCAAGGTCTATCAAAAAGACCTAAATACCCTTAACCCAAATTTCCTCTCCAATGCTCACAAGGGGAAATCTGCCATTTGCCACTTTTTCCCGTTAATCATAATTAACGTCTCCCAAATTCTTGTTATCTCCAATATCTTCAAATGATCACTAAATAATTTACCCATTACCCGCTAAATCCTAGTAATGTGCTAAATTACTAAAATATCATCAGGCTCACCCCGAGTCGGGTATTTGACCCCATTAAGACTAAACCACTAACTTGCCCCCTAGGATTGCCTTATGTTAGATAACTCAAATATATTCACATAATAATGTGGTCTTAATCATAAAACACACATATATTCAAATATGTCCTCAACGGGCCAAAATTATGAAAATGCCATTATAATAAGAAATCGGCCCACATGCATGCTTATTACACCTAAACATGCCAATATAGTCATATTATAATACAACTCACATAATTAAGATAATAACATGCTCATAATACATAAACCCTCAATTAATTCAATTATTGCCTCCCGACCCCCTAATCCAGGCACCAAGCCATATTAGAGAAATTTGGGACGTTACAAAATTGATTGGGGGGGACTTGGTTGCAAACATTTTGATAGTTTTTTTTTTCAAGTTGGTTTGTTTTAACTTTATAAATAGGGAACCACACATTAATTTAGTACACACCGACTTTTTCTCTATGATCCATGCATATCTTCTTTAAAGTGAAAATGTAACCACTTTGCCAACCACAGACGATCGCCTTCTGACACACCACCAATGATACATGTTAGCCCACTAGCCTTCCTTCTGACGATGCTCATGCCAAATCCATGACAAGCAAGGGGAAACCCCTAAATATGAGAGACTCTCAAAAAGCTATTTCAAAAATCAATTATAAAGTTCCCATTACATTCTTTCCACAAGGCTTATATAGACATTACAATAAAGCTAATCAAATGACAAAATAATAAAAAGGAAAAATATAACAAAATAAAGTTCTAGAATATTCTAAATATATATATCCTACAAAAAGGAGCGCATAACAATTGAAGGAAGCTCGAACCAACGAAACAAATAATAACATTGTTGAACTTGTGAGAGTGGTAAACCCCAACGAAAAAATCTCTTCGAATCTCATCCCAAAGCCACAATGGTATCAAAGAGAAAGCCAAACAAAATGAAAAAAATAGGCCAAGCTATCCACCATTGTCGCCGCCTCTCTGTTTTAGTGTTGAAGCCTCCAAAATCAAGACTAAGACTAAGAATATCAACTAAGTGGTCAATCACAAGTGTAGGCCTCACTATTAGTTTGTCAAAAAAAAAAAAATTTTCAATTGGTGGTGCTTCGATATTGATGATATCAACATCCTCCATAAGTGCATCTTGATCATTCTTGCTTTCATCAACACTTTCTTCTTCCAAATCAACACCAAAAGAATTTGTAATTTCCTCAAAATGGAACCATTCTTGTACAAATACAATCATATTAGCAAGAGTTTTGGGCTTATCTTTTGTCAAAGTAGGCATGGTTTTGGAAGTAAATGGTGGTTTAATGTGATGCATAGACTTGGGCTTCAAAAGTGGTTGAACAAGGGAATTTGGGTTGGTTGCTATGTGGCATTTTGTTTGGGTCACTAAATAGATGGGGCTGACTTAGTTTAGAGACTTCTTCAATCAGTGGCTGACTTGAATTTTTGGCTTCAATAGGATCATAACAACTTTGGCCCAATTAAAAATTTGAACCCATTTCACTTAGAGATGCACGAAGAGGAGAGCAGCCATTTGGAGGTGTGGCTGTCACAGTCACTTGGGGAAGATGACCAGCCAAACTACCGATGCTGCTCATGACACCGTCCATTTTCGCCGCTGGTGTCTGAGACCAAAGGTACTTCCTTGAACTGCCGGTGTCGTGCGCTAGGTAGTCATGTGGTGAAAGTCCTTTCACTACTGCCCGTTGAAGAAGAAGATCAGGAGCACAGCCGACCATGTCGCTGCCATCGACAGGCTTCACCACTATTTGTTGGTGTTGGAGGTCCTTATGCCAGTCGTTGGTGTCGTGAGATACGACTGAGTAGTCCATGGGTGTTGGCATCAAGACTCTCTTCTCCATTCCATTAATATCTGTCTTTATCTCGTTGGAATAAAGGTCATAAATGTTACTTGTAGATATAGAAATCTGAGCTTTTGTGGAATCTTTTGGTGAAAGCTAATGTTGTTTTGTAGGTTTTTATAGGTCTCACATATGGATTATGATGGATTTCGTAATGATTTTTGGTATGGTTTGAATATGAGATTTTTGTGGATGACGAGTGGAATGAGCTAAGTTGATGAGTGTGAGTGTTTCTTTTGTTAAATCTAGGTTGGTGAAGATGGGTTCCGTAGCAATGGGTTTAAGAATGATGGTTTTGTGGTAGAGGGCCACAGTAGGAATTATAAATGAGGTAGGCTTAGATATTGTGATATATCGAAAAATATGAAGGTGTAAAAGATGGTGAAAATGGAGAAGAAGCTAAGTATGAGTGGGGTGGTAGTGATGGTGATAGGTACCTTGAAAATGACGGTGGAAATGTCAATCTATGGTGGGCACTCCACCTTTGAAATCGCCATTCTCTTTCGTTCGAATCTTTGGTTTGTGTAGTGTAGAGTCCAAGAACTTTACTTAGCTAAGTAGATGGTAGTATAATAGTAATAACAGTATTGTCTTTATGACTGTGGATTTTTGGTTCAGACCGGGATTTATTTGGACATTCGTAGTAGTACTTGTAGATTTTCTAAGTTTAACCTATAGTTTAGGAATATTAATTTTAACCTAAGGTTTGATTAATATGGCTGATATTGAGGATAATATTTATTATACTATAAGGTTTAGATAAGAACCAATCAGATAATAGCACATGTTATGTATGGGTTTATTAATGATTAAGTATTTTGAGGATTAAATTTATTAAGGTTAAAATTTGAATACTCTATGGTCAGTCAATAGCTTTGAAAACGTTAGAGGGCTTAGTCAAGGCTGTTTACTCAATTTAAATTAAGCTAAAAATGTGTAATTTCGTGTTTAAATAATCAGCGTATACCGATATATCGCAGCTATAGGGGGCGATATATCGCAGCACGAAGATACAAAAAACACGAAACGATGCACGATTGCCTTGGGCATACTGGCCCAGGCGATATATCGCCTACAGGGGGTGATATATCACCCCTCTCAGCACATTTTGAAAGTTTTTGAAATCGTTCTCCATTCAAACCTTCAACCTATTGATAAGTCCAGCACCTTTTTGAACAAGTCTTCAGCCTCTGCTGAACGATAATTCAAATTATTTTCACTTAAAAAGCCATTATTTTTATTCAAGTTAAATGAAGATCTTTTCATTCCTAAACTCTATAAATAGGACCTAGTACCCAACCATTATTCATCTATTACTCTAAGTTCAGAGACTGCAAGTTGCTAGGAGAGTGTGAGAGTGTAAACACTTGGGTTGGGAATCATAAGCTTGATCACTATAAGCTTATCAAACACTTGGGGAAGTAAGGTTTATTCGCATTTTGGTTCAAGGTTTAGATTGGTCTTATAAGCCTTCAAGGTATTTCCACACTCTAGTTCAATTGATATTATTTTATTTAAGTTCTCATAGTCTTCTACTCAGCCTTCTAACCTTATTCTTATTTTGGTTAGGAAATCTAAGTTCTTGAGCACAAGGTTTTGGTAAGTATATTTTAATAGTATAGTTCCTTCATCTCTTTCATCTCTTTTTCTTCAATAGACTCACCCTGTTATAAATGGTTTTTAGGAGTGTTCCAAAGTCCCAACTCTGTCCTCATATCCCGGTATTTTGGTAAGGAAAATATGATAGAATTTATATGTTATATGCTTTTTATATGTTATCTTATGGTTTTTATGTTATAAAATATGTTATGTTAAATATGTTTGTAGGCTTGGGCATATGACCTATATGACTAACAAGCCCAAAATAGATTATGGGCATATGACTTGCTTAGCTAGCAAGACCCCACTAATATAATGGGCATATGACTTGTTTAGTCTATGGGACCCCAAGTAATAATGGCCATTATAGTATGTATGTGATATAAGTGTTATGTTATGTTTTTATGTTTTTATGAAATTTATGTATATGGACTATGTGTTAGATTTTTCCTTGCTGGGCATTAGGCTCACTCCTTTTTGTTTATATGTGCAGGAAAATAGTCTTAGTGGCAGGAAAGGTTCTTGGAAGCTTGGAGAATGTGTATTGAGGCGGAATGGATTCAAGAGTTGAGCATTTCGATTTGAAGATGTAGTTTTGTTTTTTATGGTTTTTACTTGTATTTTTCCGCATTTTATTATGTAAATCTCTTTTTAATTATGTCATGTTTTGATTTTAAAACAATGGGATCCCATATCCTACTTGATATTTTATGTAAGTTTAACTTTTATTTTTACAAGTTTCTTAATAAAGTTATGGTCTTTTCACTTGTAAAGTTTTATTAAGGATTAGTGTTTATGTATAGTTTTCGTTAATGGTCCAAAAGTCTAGAGTAGTTGGGTCGTTACATGCAGATTGATAATGAGCTAAATCTCTTTTTCACATCCGTTGAAGTTTTTGATCCGTCCAAAAGGCTCCCGCTTCATGTTCTTCGACATCAAAGTGACTCCAAACGCCATCCATAACTATTGTACCTTTTGGGAAATAAACCTGGCTCTGATACCAAATGATACAGCGAATTGGATGGTTGAGCAATGCTCATCCCAAATCCATGGAAAACAAGGGGAAAACCCTAAATATGAGAGACTCTCAAAACTCTATTTCAAAAATCAATTATAAAAGTTCCCATTACATTCTTCCACTAGGCTTATATAGCCATTACAATAAAGTTGATAAAATGACAAAATAATAAAAAAGAAAAATATAACAAAATAAAGTTCTAGAATATTCTAAATATATATATCCCACATCACAACCTCACCCATTAAAGGCTGACCCCTCGTAGACTATCGTTTGCTGGAAATCTTCGAACAAAGTTTAAGCCATTGTAGCTTATTGCTTAGTTTTTTTGGCCAACTTTGATGTTCACTCAACAAATCGTTAACACATTTGAACTTAATTCATTGAAGAGAACAAATCTCAACTGCTGAAGTTCACCATCTTGTCACCCTTTGGCGATGCCCCATTTGGACAACCTATGACTTTCTGGCGACAATTTGGAAATTTTGTGCATTGTTTGGACCAAGGGGTGGCACGAACATGATCTACTTGTTGAGATCATTGTTTTAATATATACCATGTCTGCACAACTTTAGGTGAGGTTTCTGACTTTGATATGTTAATGGTATCATGTTATATGTTGTTGGCCATTATTTTAAATATGGAATACAATGATGATAACTATTTTCTCATTTGATACTTGTAGGGAAAATGTGATATTCTAAGTGGACAAGTTAATTAATCATTCTAGGTTTGTTGTGAAAAAGCTTGGGAGCACCTCAGAATTTACGTGAGAAATCCTATTTAAAGGTAAGGGTTCTCACTACTCATTTGAACCTATATCTTGGTGACTAGATTACTTAAGTTGTATTCTAAATTTCAGTTTGTAAACATGTTTGCAAATTATCAATTGAACCTATGGTTTGTACTAGACTATTTTGAAGGGTTCATTACTCTATGTAGATTTCGATTTTGGGTTTTATAAAATCGGGTCGCTAGGTTGCTCAAATTTTTAAAAATAAAATGGAATATGCTCTAGTAATTAATTGTTTTGCATGCTTTAGTTGAATGAACAAGAACCTTACTTGAATATGTTTGTACATATAACTTATATGCACCTAATTTTTGTGGGATCATAGTGGGTAGTTTAGGTAGCTCAAGTTGCTGCACTTGTAGGTGTAAAAACCTAGAGCTTGTACAATGACTTATTTTTTATCTCCACTCTTGTGGTTGTTTACTAGACTAGCATACTGAATCGAGAAGTTTGAGCCTATAATGATAGATAATATGTACTTGGTTATCGCTAGTTGTATACATGATCATTTGTTGATTATTTGCTGTGCTTTATACACGATTGTACTTTTTGTTCTAAAAGTTAACCATGTAGGGTTTTATTAAGAAAAAAAGGTTGTTGAGTTTAGTTTATTTCCAATTAGGCTTTATAAGCTCACTCATTTTTCCTTCGTTCCAAGAGATGCTCCGTTTGGAATTGGTGCATACAAAGGTGAATGAGCATCCAATATTAGATATTATCCTATAGATTAGTTCATATTAATGTTCCTTTGAATTTTATTTAATGTTAGATTGTATGTATGACATTATTTACTTTGAAATTATTGTCTAGATTTAGACTAAAGTTATAGTGTTAGAATTTTTCATGATTGAAGATGATAAGTTTAATTCTATGATGATCACATATAATTGTAGGGTATTACTTTTAAGATTATATATACAAACGAGTAATCTTAGTTTATTTATATAACTGATTTATAAATTTATTAGATTCTACATTTTTAAATAATAGCTGTCATCACTCTCATATAAATATAATAGGGTTTAATCTTTTTGGACCATGTGTTTATCTGATTACTTGTTTGGACCTTGTATTTTGATAAATTTCTTTTTGTACCTTGTGTTTTGTAAAATAGTTCAAATAGACCCCTAAATCTGATTTCGGTCAAAGTTTTTTGAGCTAAAGTCACAAATAATTCACCAAACTAACATTTCATAACAAAAGTACAATCATTCAGCCTAATATTTGTGTTTTCATATGAATACTCAATTTTTTTCTTCATCAAAATTGGATTTAAGGGGTCTTTTGAACTATTTTACAAAACACATCTAAAAAGTAATTTGTCAAAACACAAGTTTCCAAATAGGTAATAGGACAAAATACATAGTCCAAAAATGTATAAATCCAATAAAATATCAAGAATCACTAATAATATAATTTTATACAAAGGTTGAATATTGATCTTCAACCATCCAACTTATGGCTATTATAAATGTGACACGACCTAACGATTGGAGTGTGACAACTAATGTTATTCTATCACTGTTATTGTTATATTATTTTAAATAATATAATGTTACATTAAATAATGTGACATAATGTGATATTTCACAAAAATGTGATTTATCACACCTTGTAACATATTATTGAGAGTCATAAAATTGGACACATGTGTGTGCCCAAATGTGACATATTTTGGAGTTACAAAATCAGTTACAAATTTGTAACTCCAAAATATTACCCAATAATGTGTAGGATGTGTATTACACATTTGAGTTTGGATTTCACAAAGACATTATGAAATATGGTTGTTAGAGACATGTTTTTAACTCTCATTAGGTGTATGGAGGTTACAAAATCATGTGGGAAATGCTTTGAAACATTTTGGAAAAACTAAAATTTTGTTGTTGAAATTGGAGCTGTGATCGCGGTCACTGATAATCCCTGGTCGCAACCTAGGGGATAGAGGCCAGTGGTCGCGACCACTGATACTCCTGGCTGCGACCAATGTTGCTGACAACCAATTTTTTTCTCTTTAGTTTTTTTCCAATTTGAACGGTTCTAACATCCCCAGCAACTCCCAAATCTCCATTTTAATTCCATAAACATCCAATTAAACATTGGTAACAACCATGGGGGTTGGTGGAATTTGAAATTCAAAGGGTATCTCAAACTTTATAGATAGGAGCCTAATGCTCACTTGTAAGACAGCTCTATTTCTATCCACTAGAGCACTTGGCTAGAAATACACCAAAATGCTTGATTATTCCAGAGAACTATTTCCAATATCGAGAGAATCCCTTAGTGATTGAGTAGGAGGAAATAAGCTTTGTTACAAAGGTTGTAAACCTTGTTCAAGTTGGTGATCCCCAATGCTCTTCACTTTGGTTGTGTGAGTGAGAGAGTTTTGCTTATTGTTCTTGTTATTTATTTTTTTACTATTGCTTTTGTCTTCTCTTATTCTATTTTCTATTTACATATTTATTTGTATATTTTATTTTAGAGTTGTAGTTCTTATAAGTCTCTTCTTTCTCTTATTTCTACATTTACTTGTATTTTGGTTATTGAGTTGTAAACTTATTTATCTATCATCTTGTCTATTGTAATATTTTGCATAGAGTTGTAACTATGGTTCTACCATTTCCATGGAGTATAATATATATCTCTAACAATCAAAAACTCAACTTCCTTTTCAATGGAAGGAGAAACAATAGAGATCTTGTGAGGATACAACTTTGAAAAGATGGTAAGACAAGGTAATGTTCTTCTTTGATTTTCTTAGAAGATTTAATTACTTTCATATAGTGATAGAAATGAGAAAGAAATATTTTTATAAATGAGATTCTTTATTTTCTAATCTCCTTTGCTTTTGCAAATATAGTGGTTAGATTAGAAGATAATTCAACATCTTGAGTTTTTGCTATATGTGATTAATTAACATATTGTGTAAAAAATCTAGTAGATTATTGGGTAATATGCTTGCATGTTATATAATTGTCTTATTTTGTGATAATGGGAAATTATTAGAATGACAATTTTATGAGTTTTATATGACATGTATAAATATATTGATTTTGTGAATCAATAGAAATGTGAAATCATATGTATATGATATTTGTAATTTATGTTTACATATTAATAAAGAGCCATGTTATAGTATGATATAAGTCATATGTGTTAACAATTATGAGAAATTATATTGAAATATAATCATGCAAACATTTGTGAGATGTTAATGAGTTTTATCCTATATTATTGTTAGTATGTGTTGACCCTCGATTTGGTCAACGACACAAAGTCAAGTAAAATGACAAAAGTAAGATGAATTCAAGCCAAGAAGACAAATGACACAAAGATTTAGAGTGGTTCGGCCCCCAAGTAATGGTAATGACCTACGTCCACTTAGTGTTCTTATTAATATAATGAAAACACGCGATCAGTAAACTAGGGTTTACTGAGTTTCACAAGCTCAATGATAGTTGCAAAGAATTGTGTAAAAACAATAATTTTCTCTCTCAGTCTCCAAAAAAGATCCTTCCCATGAATCCTTTGAGTCTTATTTATAGGCTCAAGGATCTCCTTATGGGTCGATGGGCCTTGATTACATTTAATACAAGCGTATCTCAATCATAATGGAAATTGCAATTATTACATAAATGCAAGATCAAATATCTTTAGAAAATATTTGATATACTTCGACCAGCCCTAGTTGACTACGAAATATGCCTTCTGCCGAGTGAATTCTCTTCTAGTCGATGGTCGACCAGAACGTAACTGCTTAAATAGTCACCCGCATCCCACGTGCATACTAGTCTCGCCACGTCATCAGGTGAATCTTTTTGGGTAAACATTTGCCCCCCAAGTTTATTTTATTGTGACCAACATTTAATAAGCTTACTCGACCAACTATTCTCCTGACCTGTCATATATGTCAACGTCTTTTCGAAAAAGTAAGCAATCATGACTTTTACAGTTTCTCGAAAATATTTTGATGGCTATTGCGGTTTCCCATACATCAAAACCTTACTCTCATCATTACCCTTTTAACTGCACCATGATCAGTATAATTATTACCTTTCCCACTTTTCACTTTTTACCGAATCCTTCTCTCTCCTCAAGAACTCAGAAAAAATTCTCAAGAAAAACCCTAAAAACTTTGGTGATCCAAGACACGTTATTTTAGCTCCGAGCAATAACCCTCGTGATTCCTCTGCAAACTGAAATCCAAGTAAGTTCTGAACCCACCTTCTCTTTTATGCAATCAAGAATAAATTTAATGGATTTTATGATTTGAGCCTCCAATGTTCGTGATAAAAAGTTTCTCGGGTAATCGGGTTCACACAAAGATGTACAGAAACATGTTAGAATAGGAGTTTTAGGTAATAAAAAACACTAGGTGAGGTTTAGTAATTAATCTTGGGGCATAGGAGTACTGTTTTAGGGTCCAAAATCGAAGTAAAAATTTGATTTTACTGTTTTTGAAAAAATTTGGTTTTTCCCGCCTGTTTTCGGAGTCGAAAAGTTTTCTTGAAAAAACTTTTCACTTCCACTTTTTGATCTATTTTTCCAAACTGCTCGCATGTTTGTAGTGTTTATATTAGGATGTTGCTGGTCGTATAAAAGCTTAACTTTTATACACGAGCAACATTATCCTTATATTTCTTCTTCTTCTATCTATTGGTCATAGATTCTCACTTCCCCTTTTCTCTTCTCAGATATTCATGCACGATCCTTGGGGAGGTGAGAGGCCAATAGACGATGATCTTCTTGCATTGTTGTTCGAGAATCAAGAACAACTGTCATTTCCTTCCCCTAAGCCTGCATTTTCGCCCCAAAATCCCACGACCAGTCCTTCAGACCGTCAGCCACATATGGGTCGTGTTAAATACACAGCTCATAAGAAAAAGAAAACCACCCATTCTCCTTCTAATCAACCTAATTCCCGTACCAGGGACCTTCGAATGATCCTCAACCTATAAATTTTGCACCACCAGATATTCAACCCTAAGCCCAACCTCGCGATGGCCCTCGAGCAGAAGTTGAGTGGTAGATCGCACCTCCTAATGTCATATCCGCTAGGATGGTGGCAAAGTATCCCAAGAAGTACGGTCTTCCTGGGATTACTTTAGTCAAACCTACACCCGACCAAAGGGCAAACATGCCTGGAGGCGCCTTCAACGCCT
The DNA here is from genome assembly GCF_963169125.1 of Humulus lupulus. Taxonomy (NCBI): domain Eukaryota; kingdom Viridiplantae; phylum Streptophyta; class Magnoliopsida; order Rosales; family Cannabaceae; genus Humulus; species Humulus lupulus. Next base: position 77,191,207 of record NC_084800.1, read on the forward strand.
GCTTGAGGTATCACATAGAGGCAGGGGCAATCCTGCCCTTGCACGACTTCTTCCAAGGGGTGGCCAATTACCTCGAGGTCGCCCCTTTTCAAATAACACCCAATGGATATGGAGTACTATCAGCACTCTATATCCTTTACAACCATAAAAAGTGGCATGTACCTACACCACATGAGATCAACTATCTGTTCGATCTCAAGTCCAACCCCAACCAAAACAACATGAGTTTTTCCATTTTTACCACTAAGAATCTGCTCAGACATTTATGAGCGATGTCACCCACAAGTCCAATGTAGGGAAGTACTTCCAAGAGTACTTCCTCACAACCGATCTGGTCATCGACAACCTAGCCTTCACACGAGGAGGTAAATTTTTCAATCTCTAGTTGATGGTTGTTGTTAGTTTTTCCTTTTGTTGTCCTTAGAAAATTGGTGTTGTGTCTAGGTCTATGGTACCAACCAAACCCCCACTCTAGAGATGGAAATGAGGGCCGTAGCCTTGGCCAGCATGACAAACATTGAAAAGAGCGTCAAGGAGCTGGTCACTGAGAGCAATCTAAGGCTGGTCGACCTTTTGGAACCTCACCAGGAAGTGAGGAAATCCACCTCGGAGAGTGCCACTGGAGAGGGTACCGGACAGGAAATCCTCGAACAGCAGCAAGATGTGTCACAACCCCTGAGGTGACGGGCAACGAAAGTGACCATCCAAGAACCTTCTAGCAACCCTCGGGTTGCTGCCGCCCCTGCCCATCATGGGAGGGGAAAATAAAAAATTTGGAATACACCGGACATATATATGCATCCTCTGACGAGAACGGTATAGATCTCTCGCTCTTAGATAACTTGCCCATCCCTTATCACCTATTCGATAGGGATGACAAATTTAATTTTACAACCAGTAATTTTAATTCGGACTTTTTAAGGCAGATAGTGATTGTAGTTGTAGTTCTATAGATAATATATCAACCAGTAATAATAGCTCGGGTATATTACTCAGAATTTCCCTTCCCATTATTATATTATTTTTCCAAAGTACTTTGTCTGATCCTTTGCTTTTGTTTTACAATCGTGCCTTTTGAAGACGCTTTTGATATGTACGCAAACGTTGAAGCTCCCGCGAGCAAAAAGAAAGCGAGCAAGAGGCATGCTGGGGAGATCAGTAGCAATCCCTCCAAGAAAAGGGCTCGAACAGAGGACCCCCCAGCCCCACTCCATCTAGGACCACGACACCTTCTCCTCCTCCTCGTAATAGCCCTCCCCTCGAGTAGGCAGGGAGATCCCTTACCACCGACCTGCTGAGTAGTGCCTACAACGCTACCCATGAGAAGTTGCAAAGGCTATCCAGGCACCATCGTAGCCAGGAAGCATTTTCCTACCTCCCTCCACTAAAGAACAACTAGGTTATCAGCAGCGGGCTGTCTGAAGTCCTAAGTGTAAGTTTGTTTCTTCTTTTTTCTTTAGTCGAGCAACATTTTCTCCGCTGAGTGGTTCACTTTTTTTGATCTGTTCGCAGGGTATCCTGACAATGGGCCATAGCTAGCGTTGTGCTGAGGAGACTGAGGCCAAGCAAGCTGAGGAGATTAAGGCGGCCGAGACTAAAGTTGCCAACCTGAGCGAGGAGTTAAAGAAGTGCCAAGAGGCGTTGGCCACAGTTACTGCCGTCAAAGAAAAGTTTAAGGAGGCTTTGGAGATTAACTTCAAAGAAGCAACCAAACTTCAAGATGACCTGGCGGCCAACCGGAAGGGAACCACTGAGCTGGAGGGGCGAGTTAAACTGCTCAAGGAAACCAATGCTCAGAACCTAGAGAAGCTCAGAGGGGCAACCTTCAACTGCTTCTACCTGTTCTGGAAGAACAACCCAAGGGCAAACTTCGACTATCTTCCCTAGCAGACGAGGCAAGCTGAATTGGAAAAGTGTTCCGCTCGCCTAGAAGAGGAAAAGAAAGCTCAGGAATCTCCTTAAATCTCCTTGGCGACTGGCATCGAAAGTGTTGAAGAGGATGCGGGGACCGCAGTCGACCAGCAATCCCAACCAGATCCTCCTTCCACTACTCAGTGATTTAAACATATATATTTTTTATATTTGTAATTGAAACATACGAACCACGGTTCGTAATGTTGAAACACTTTTGCTGCTCAAGCAGCTTTTCTTTTAATTTATTAATTTACATCCGAGCAGTAACTGCTCGCGGTGTAAAAATATTTCGTTATGATATTATAATAATTTCTTATACTTTAACATATGTTCAAATGACCAAACTTAGCATAACACTTTGTTTTGATTTTACAAAATTTAAACCAAATTTTTTGAAAAATACTCTAAGTGTCATAGTATGCTTTCCCTTATTTTGCTCGTGTGTTTACATATGCCTGTTGATATGCTTTGCTTGCTTAGTATCTTATATGCCCCCAAGTGGTTGAGGAGCTTAAGGTTCTCGGTCACTTTCCATGACCAAGTCCTGTTCGAACATTACTTCTCGCTTACTTGTAAACAATTATCGATAATATAGCAAAACAACACATGTAATGAGCAAATACTTGTAATAAATACAATAATTGGCAAGAATAACTGGCTGCATACATTTCTTTTTATTTCTCGTAATAAATGGACAAAATCGTGTCTATACGAGTGATCAAAAATTTATCTTACACTTGTAAGCGAACAGTCAAATAATTGACTAGCCCTTATTCATAAACTTGTAAAAAGTGAAATTATTACAAGCCAGTTCTTTAAAAAGAATTGTTTATTGATAATACTTGTGCATGTGTTCTCCATTCAAATAGCAAGGAATGAGATCTCCATTTAAGCGAGCAAGTTTATATGTGCTTGGTTGAAGAATTTCTTCAATCTGATACGGACCCTCCCAGTTTGGTCCGAGCACTCTGGCAGCCTGATCGTGAGTGTTGAGAAAAACTCTTCTAAGTACCAAATCTCCCACGTTAAACTTTCTTTCACGTACTTTAGAGTTAAAATATCGAGCGACCTTTTGCTGGTAAGCTGCTACTCGAAGTTGAGCTTGCTTGCGCCTTTCATCGACCAAGTCCAAGGACTCCTATAGGAAACATGGCTTTATACCCATAGGCTAATGAAAATGGAGTACGGCCTATTGTTGTTCGATGGGATGTTCTATATGACCAAAGTACTTCTGGTAACTATTCTAGCCATGCTCATTTTGCTTCTTCGAGGCTTTTCTTCAGTGTGTCCTTTAAAGTCTTGTTGATAGCCTCAACTTGTCCATTTGCTTGTGGATGAGCTACCGATGAAAAAAAATTTATAATCCCATGCCTTTCGCAGAAATCATTGGAAAGATCACTGTCAAATTGTGTGCCATTATCCGAGATAATTTTCCTTGGAAACCCATATCGACACACGATGTTTTTGATAACAAAGTCCAATACTTTCTTGGTCAATATTGTTGCTAACGGCTCAGCTTCAGCCCACTTTGTAAAGTAGTCAACAAAAACTACTGCATATTTGACATTCCCTTTTCCTGCAGGTAAAGACCCGATCAAATCAATCCACCATACTGCGAATGGCCACGAGCTTTGCATCTGTTTGAGCTCATTTGGGACTGCTCGTGGTATCTTGGAGAATTTTTTACACTTGTCACATTTTCGAATGAAATCCATTGAGTCCTCATTCATGGTAGGCAAGAAATACCCTTGCCTTAAGATCTTTTTCGACAAACTCTGCCCCCTAGCATGATCTCCACAGAAGCCTCCGTTGACCTCTTGCATCGGTTCCCAAGTTTTCTCCTTAGAAACACCCCGTAACAAAGGCATCAAGTATCCTCTTCTATACAAAATTCTGTCGACCAGAATAAATCGAGTTGATTATCTTTGAAGCATCCTAGCTTTGTTTCTTTCCGCTGGTAGCAACCCCTGTTTGAGATATTCAATGATGGGCGTCATCCATGTGTCTGTCGCTTGAATCACTAGTGAAGACTCTTCCATTTGAATGCTCAATGCCGACAAATGTTCAACTGGTACTATGTTCAAGGTGTCGGCATCTTTCACACTTGCTAACTTGGCCAAGGCATCAACATTTGAATTCTGATCACGAGGCACTTGTTGGAGGGTGTACTTTTTAAATTGTGCCAATAAGTCCTTTGCTTCATTCAAATAAGCAACCATCTTGAGACCCCTAGCTTGATACTCTCCCATAATTTGATTAACCACTAGCTGGGAATCGCTATAAATTTCCAGTGACTTTATAATCTTAATCCTACGAGCAGAGCTTCGTACTCAACTTCATTGTTGGGTGCTGTAAAGTCAAATCTGATTGCATAATGGAACCGACATCCTTCGTGTGTGATTAAGATCAAACCTGCTCCTGCATTGTGCTCATTGGAAGAGCCATCTACGAACAACTTCCAGGAAGGAGTTTGATTTTGACTTTTAGTTTCTTCCATCAGTTCGCTATTTGGGATTTCAGTGAATTCTGCAACAAGGTCTGCTAGAGCTTGTCCTTTCACAGTTGCTCATGGAGAAAAAGAAATTTTGAACTGCCCAAGTTCGACTGCCCATTTTAATAACCGACCAGCGACTTCTAGTTTCTGCAAGATTTGTTGTAATGGCTGGTCTGTGAGTACCACGATGGGGTAAGCTTGAAAGTAGAGCCACAGCTTTCTAGAGGCCAGAATCAAACAATAGGCCAAATTTTGAATGGGTGGATACAGCAACTCTGCTCCCACTAACCTCTTGCTTACATAATACACTACTTTTTGTATGTGGTCTTCTTCTCTGATTAAAACAGCACTAGCAGCATACTCTGTGACTGTCAAATAGATGAATAAAGTTTCTTTTTCAACTAGTTTGGACGAGATTGGTGGTTGTGACATGTGGGACTTTAGCGGCTGAAAAGCCTGCTCGCACTCTTCTGTCCATTCAAACTTCTTGTTGCCCCTGAGTAGATTAAAAAACGGAACACACTTGTCCGTAGACTTGGATATGAATCTACTCAGGGTGGCGATCCTCCCAATTAGGCTTTTAACATCTTTAATCTTGGCAAGAGACTGCATCTCGATCGGTGCTTGAATCTTTTCGGGGTTGGCTTCGATTCCTTGTGAGTTTGCTATGAATCCCAAAAAATTCCCTAATCCAACGCCAAAGGAACACTTGAGGGGGTTCAACTTCATCTTATATTTGTTCAAGATGTTGAAGCACTCTCGCAGGTCCTTGATGTGTTCTTCAACTTTCTTTGACTTAACCAGCATGTCATCGACATATACTTCCATGCTAACGCCGATCAACTTTTTGAACATATGGTTGACCAGTCGCTGGTAAGTCGCACCAGCGTTTTTCAAACCGATGGGCATTACTTTGTAACAGTAAAGTCTTGTATCTGTTCGAAAGCTAGTGTGTTCCTCATCAGATGGATGCACACTAATCTGATTGTACCCAGAGTATGCGTCCATGAATGATAAAATTTCATGCCCTGATGTAGCATCGACCAGCTGGTAAATCCTTGGAAGTGGGAATTAAGGTCTATGAAATCCACACACGTCCTCCACTTTCCATTCAGCTTGGGAACTAATACAGGATTGGAGACCCAAGATGGATAAAATGCTATCCTGATGAATCTGTTTTCCTTCAGCTTCTCGACTTCATCTTTTAGGGCCTTCGATTTGTCTTTATCGAGCGACCTTCTTTTTTGTTGTACAGGTGGAAAGTTTTTGTCTATATTTAAGACATGGCTGATCACCGCTGGGTCTATCCCAACCATATCTTTATGCGACCAGGCAAACATCTCCTGGTTCTCAAAAAATTCCACCAGTTTGTTTTTTGTTGTTGTCTCTAAGTTTTTGTCGACTGTCACAACCTTGGTCATATCTACTTCTTCTAATTGGACCTCCTCGAGGTCCTCCATGATTCCAACATTTCCTTCAAAATCCCCAAAGTGAGGATCTAAGTCTCTATCCTCACTTTGGGCAACACCTTATTTGGTGACCTGTTCACCTGATTGGACTTGTACTTCATTTGCCAACAGCAACCTTTTCTCGGCTTTTTCCCCCGATCCGCCTCTTTTTTCCTTGGTGATCGAGGAATTATAACATTCACACGCTTTTCGTTGGTTTCCTAACACGCATCCCACTCCTGCTTCGGTTGGAAACTTCATGGCCAAGTGCCAAACCGAGGTCACTGCTCGCAGATCGACTAGAATAGGCCTTCCAATCACAACATTATATGCAGAAGGACAATCAACTACTATGAAAGTAGCGAGTAATGTCCTGTTTGCAGGTGCAACCCCTGTTGTGACTGGGAGCCTGATTGACCGAGTTGGTGCGAGCCCTTCGCTGAAAAAACAATAAATGGTTTGGTTGCATGGTTCTAAATCTTGCACTGACAATTTCATTCTCTCCAGTGAAGATTTATACAAAATGTTGACTGAGCTTCCAGTATCTACTAACACTCGCTTGACCATCATATTAGTGATCTAGACATCCACGACCAGAGGATCTGAATGAGGGAATTGAACATGTTGAGCGTCTAGCTCGGAGAAAGTTATCGATTCTTCCTCTGTTCAAGATTTTTTGGGAGTTCGCTCCTCTACGTTCAACATCTCAATATCTTGGTCATGACGTAAGGTTTGAGCACATATTTCTCTCGCCTTCCCACTGTCACCTGCTATGTGGGGTCCTCCACAGATGGTCAGCAATGTACCAGCAATTGGAGCTGGTTGTAAAGGGGGTGAGCGTTGGCGTACAGGTGCTTGCTTGTTGCCTCCTTGAGCCTCTCACTGAGAGCCTCCAGCTACTCGCACATACCTCCTCAGGTGTCCTTGTCTGATAAGGAACTCAATCTCATCCTTAAGCTGGTTGCGTTCGTTGGTGTCATGGTCATAGTCGTTATGAAAACGACAAAACTTAGTAGTATCTCTCTTGGATATATCTTTCCTGATTGGGGCTGGTCGCCTGAAGGGAATAGTAGTGTGAGTGGGCCGGTACACCTCTGTACTGCTATCGACTAGGGCTGTATAATTGGTGAAACTCAGCTCGTATCTATTTTGTTTTGGGCGCTTGTTATCAGATGTCGTCGGCTTGTGGTTCGCCTTTTTCCCCCCATTCTTCCCATTATTTTTGTCATTTCCATTGGTTTTCCCAAACTCATTGGCGGCTTTGGCGAGAGATTCTTTCAGGCCCTGGTCATCTGTGGGAGACTTCCCTTCATTGGCAATGGTCACCTCAAGCTTGATATACTTGTCTGCTCGGTCCATAAATTCATGAGTACTCTTGACTCCATTATTCCGCAAACTATTCCAAAGGGATGAGTGGCGTCGTACTCCAACAGTAAGAGCCATCATCTTTCCTTCATCTCCAACTGTCTTGGCCCCAGCAGCTGCTCGCATAAATCGTTGAACATACCCCTTTAGGGTTTCTCCTTCCTTCTGGAATATTTCAACCAGCTGATTGGCCTCAGTTGGATGTAGCCGACCAGCATAGAAATGTCCATAAAACTCATTTACGAACATAACCCAAGAAACTATACTAGTTGGAGAGAATTTGAAAAATCACTCCTGGGCAGTTTCAGATAAAGTTGCCAGAAAAATTCTGCACCGGCCATCGCCTGACACCTTTTGGATGTCCATCTGTATCTCGAATTTGTTAACGTGAGATACATGATCTTCTACTCCAGTGAAGTTGGGCAAGACCAACATTTTAAATTTGCTTGGAGTCTCTGCCACAGCGATTCTTTGCACAAATGGAGTGCCCTTTCTCTGATCAAATTCTATATGGGATGTCCAGTTCCCAACCAGTTGTTGGACGACCTGATTTAAAGCATTGAGCTGGACATGTACAACATCTGGTATTATTGGAGCGACTGGTGTTGGGAGAAGTACTCGTCGTGTCATTCCCTTCTATCATTGAGAATGTCCCTTAGATCTTCCTCCCTACGCCTTTGTTCGCTCGCACCCAGTCAATCAAAGACGTTGGGCAGCTTAGGTTGCCCCCCCAGTATTTTGGCTTATTGGTCGGTTCTCCCTTGGTGGAGAGTTTTGCTCTTCACCCCTCTCTTCTTGTCATCGACCAACATTCCTCCTGCCAGAATCCGCCTCATTATAATCATGGCCATCTCTAAATTGTGACCAATGACGGTGCGACCTGTTGTTCGCACTATTTCCCTTTCTCCTTGTTGGAATGTCCCGACTGATAGGTGGATGCCTGCGTTGGTTAGTAGGTCCCCTGGAATTATTATATCGTGGGGGACCCCGGACTACCGAGCCTGACTTCACCTCTATTCTGCTTGCAGAAGGACGCTGTCCTCTGCTTTGAGGGTTTTGTTCCTCAACAGTCTGGTGTCTAGGGCTTCTAGGATGCTGTCCGACCCATATTCTGCCTTTGCTGCTGAGGGTTATCTCAACCATCGCGAGATGGTAGTTGCTGCTCAGGATCCTGGAACGATCTCTCCTGTTGAGCAGCAGGGGGTTGCTCCGGCCACTGAGGGTTTGCCGGTTGTGGCGGATTGTGGTAATGTTGGGGATGGTCTGATTGTGGATTTTGTTGTGCGTGAGTACTAGGTGGCTGATCCGGCTGGGAGGCAGGTGCAGGCTATCCTCGGGCCAACGGAATGGCTACCTCCAAGGCGGCAGTGGCATCCCTCTACCGGCGGTCCATGTCAACCTGCCGCTCATTCACCTCTTGGCGCTGCCTATCAATTTCCCTTTGCTGAAACACAATTGTTTCAGCCACATTCTCTTGATTAGCCCTCAAATTGGCTGATTCTTCTTGCAACACAATCAGAGTCATTCTCAAAGTTTCAGAATCCATCTCCTCCTCTTCCAATTCCACTTGTGGCTCATCCTCAGCCACACTTTGTGGAGGAGGTTGGGTTGGCGCATTACCAGAGGTTTGCCCAGTTTTCCTAGTTGTTTTCACCATTTAATCTTCTTGGAGGTCTTGAGTTCAACTCTCAATGAAAGCACCAAAATGTTGATCCTCGATTTGTTCAATGACACAGAGTCAAGTAAAACGACAAAAGTAAGATGAATTCAAGCCAAGAAGACAAATGACACACAGATTTAGAGTGGTTCGGCCCCAAGTAATGGTAATGACCTACATCCACTTAGTGTTCTTATTAATATAATGAAAACCTGCGATCAATAAACTAGGGTTTACTGAGTTTCACAAGCTCAATGATAGTTACAAAGAATTGCGTAAAAACAATAATTTTCTCTCCTAGTCTCCAAAAAAGATCCTTCCCATGAATCCTTTCACTACAATAAATTCGACATTTACCTACCAATATTAATCGTAGGTAAAGATAGCGTATTGGTAGGTAAATTTCCTTACCTACATATTTTGACCAATTTTGTATTGGTAGGCTATAGTTAGTCGAGAAAGGTACTATTGCCTACAATTGGCATATTGGTAAGTAAAACTCACATGGACCCCACATAAATGACTTGGAGTTATTTGACGTGGCATCTAATGTTTCAACTGACGTGGCAAGTTTTTAATGAAACATGTGGCACACATTTATTGGACCAGTTGGAACTAAGTGATTGGGTTACTTGTCCATTTGTATTGGTTACATGGCACTAAATGATTGGTCCATGTGGTATGTTCTGGTATACCTATTTTTACATACACTTATTTATTTGTGAGTAACGATAATATTTCTATATATGTAATTTTAATAATATATTTAAATTTAATTTAATATAAATAATAAATAAAATTAGTTAATTATAAAATAACAGAATAAACATTAAGATGAGTGTACGAGAGCCTCTTATATTATAAAATAATAAACATTAATAACATAATAAACAAACATATATTATATACACAATTCTCTTTTCCAAGTGTTAAACTAATAACATTTCATAAAAAAAGTGTCAACAAGTGTACATAATTCTCTTTTTCAAGTCATCAATAATATTATTTTTATTGACATTCTTCACTTTGGAATCATTGCACGAGAATCTCCTTTTCTCTAACTGAACTTGTAAACGCAGATGATGGCTTTGGGAGGTGGACAACGACAATAGCTAGAGGTGAGGTTTGGGTTGGCTAAAGGACTATAATTAACTTCAATACAATAAATATCCCCAATTTAATCATTATAAGGATTTCATAAAACATATGACTTATTATTATGGGCATTTTTGAGACTCGATATGCCAGCATATATTAAAAATAAATATATGAGCACATCAAATCTCATAATCACAAACATAAAATTAGTACACTTATTCTTGAACATCATAGGCCAAAAAAAAAAATCAAAGTAACAATGAAATAAATTGTAAAACACACTCCAATTAGATTAAAAACCAAATTGAAATTTTCATTTACGCTTTAGAAAAACACTTGAGATTAATGCAAAACTTTGGAAACATAGCAGCAAATAAATATATAGAACCAGTGCTTAACTGTTAAAAACATCATCCTTAGTCAATTTCTTCAACTATAATATGAAATCAAAACTTCTATACCTTAAAATTAATATAAAATCTGAAACATGAATAAAGAAATTGTGTCTTCAATCTGGATAAATATATCAATATCTTAAACAAAGTCCTGAGAAACCAAATATCCAAATATGAAAACAAATTTTAGAAACAAAGTACCCAACCAGCCAAACATCTAAATATGAGTATAGGAACAAAGAACTAGATTCACCAATGTAGTAAACTTATCAAACTAATCTATTCATATCTTATACTCACATCAAAACCAAACTAAATTCTTATTTAGAGTAAAAGGCAAAGTCTGAATGAACACATCATGCTTGAATGCACATAGAACAAATCATACAAATAAATAGCAAGCTGAAAAACAAGTTGTAAACCAAACTAGACCATACAAGCAAACAGAGAAAAATACACAAAATTCTGAACAATGAATCGCATATGTTTGCAATCCCTACAAAACAAAAAACTCAATACATAACAAATTTAATCACACAATATATAGACATATTAAAGCATGTTCCTTGCTCAAAACAGAACCAGACCCTATAACCAAAGAGCAACAATAAATTTGAATACAAATATAAAAAATAATGTACCAAAACAGTAAATATGAATAAAACCAAAATAGAAAAATTGAAAATACACAATAAGAAAAATCATAAATAATATAAGAGTAAAATTTGACATGTGACTAATTTCAAAGTTACTATTAAGGAATGGATCATCCTTGAGAGAACATGATATAATTTAATCATGAAATCAGATTCAATAACCTATACGAAAAATAGATCACATAACATCAATGATCAGATTTAAAACATAATAAAAAACACTTATTGGAAAAAAAAATCACAAATTATCAAATATCAGGTCCGAAACATAATTAGAAATAATAAAATAACTAATCAAATTCAGAACACACTAGAACAATTTTATGAATTAGAATTTTAAACTGATCCATTTCTAGAACAATTTTATGAATTTGAAATCTAAAGTTATCCTTTTCAAAATAAAAAATCTAAAATTATCACTAAATCCCATTTTCTAAGTTTACTTTATTTGAATTTTCTCATTAAAGTCATTTATTTAAGCATATTTCCAAGTCCTTTTTTATAAAAAAATATTATTAAAAGTAGAAATTGTATAGTACAAAAATTATTCAATTCTTTAACATCAAAAAAAGACTTGAGATAATGATGTATTCAACAGGCATTGTACAGTACAAAACAACACAGTAAAGCAATGCCAAAGTCTTTAAACAAAAACAATGAATCACAACTCAAAGCCTAAGAAATATGACACAAATAAAGTAGATTAAACCAATGAAATACATAAACTATATTAGAACAATGAACACACTTAAAGACTAAACACACATTGCAAATACTAAACACCTAAACCATATTAAATCTAAGTCATATACTAATACACATTGCAAATAACAATCAAAGGGCCTCAAAACAATGCATCATCATTAATCCTTCAGAGCATTGGAGATTTAATCAAAATGAATCATAACAGTATCCTCAAAGGCAACCAACCAACAATATGAAACTCAAAGTTACCCAACCACCGAGCCAACAATCTGAAACTCACAAAGACATAGTCAAGTGTATCAAAAATTTCATACCACCCGAGCAAGCAAATCGATAACAATCTCAATATGGCGCCCCTGTCAAAACTGAATAACAATCTTAATATATGGTGCTCTTGTCGAAACCGAATAACAATCACAACTAGGATAAAGCAAAAAAAAGGATAAAAACCATTCATTTAAACACAATTTAAACAAAACCATACCCATAGAAAAAATCGAAACCAGGAAGTCGTTTCTGTTAGAGAATATATTTTTATTGCTCAGTGGAAAAACCAAAAATACAACTCTATGCAAAGAATACAATGGACAAGATGATAGATAAATAGGTTTACAACTCAATGACCAACAATACAAGTAAATGTAGAGAAGAAAGAAAGAAGAGAATTATTAGAACTAAAACTCTAAAACAAGAGATACTAATAAATATGTAAATAGAAATAGAAGAAGAGGATTACAAACTCAAAACAATAATAATACAAGAAGAACAACTGAATTAAAAGATCAATGAAAAACACAAACTCACACTCAACCAAAGTGTAGAGTAATGAGGATCACCAACTTGAACAAGGTTCAAAACCTTTGTCCAAAAGCTTATCTCCCCCTATTCTCTAAGCACTAAGGGATCTCTCAAGGAAATAGCTCTCTGGAATAATCAAGCCTCAAGGTGTATTTTTCAGCCAAGTGCTATGTGGATGAAAAATTGTGTGTCTTGCAAGTGAGCATTAGACTCCTATTTATAGAGTTTAAGATACCCTTTGGATTTCAAATTCCACCAACCCCCATGGTTGTTACCAATGTTTAATTGGATTAATATAGAATTAAAATTGAGATTTGGGAGTTATTTGAGTTTTTAGAATCGCTCAACACATTTGGAAAAAACTGAAAATTTGGCCTGAAATGCACCTGTGGCCGCGCCCAGGGACATCAGTGGCCGCGGCCACTGCTTTCTATCCCCCAGGCCGTGGCCACCATCATTCAGTGGCCGCGGCCGTAGCCCATTTTCAGCACTTGAACATGTGTTGTTTTTCCAAACGGTTCCAAACCCTCCCAAATGACTTTGTAACTCCCAAAACATATTATTGGGATTAAAATCATATCTCCAACAGCCATATTTTATAATGGCTTTATGAAATCCAATCTTAAATGTGTAACATATAATATACACATTATTGGGTAATATTTGGAAGTTATAAATTTGTAACTGATTTTGTAACTCCAAAATATGTCACATTTAGGCACACACATGTGTCCAAATTTATGACTCTTAATAATATGTTACAAGGTGTGACAAATCACATTTGTGTGACAAATCACATTTTGTCACATTATTTAATCTAATATAATATTATATGAAATAATATAACAGTTTCAGGGGCTGAGATAGAGATTCCAAGATTCAAAGAATGGAGTCAGCAATTCAAAGATGGAGGCGGCAATAGGGGCTAAGAAAACTTGAAAATGGAGGCAAATATTCAGATGTAAGAGTACTCATCGGAGGGAGGCGACAACCACTTTTCTGGGTTTCATAGAATGAAGACTGAAGAAACACAAATAGAGAAAACACCAACCCGATTGAACAGAGAGATGATCCAGAGAGATTGTAGAAGAGGATGTAGGATTAAAAAATGAAGGGATTAAGCCGAGTGAGGAGTAGCAGCAATAGATGGCAGATCGACCATCTCGTATGGAATAGAAGAGAGATGAGATTGCTGCTGAAGAGAAAAGACAAGAGGGTTAGGGCTAGAGAATGAAGAGATGTGCGATGTGAGGATAGAGTTAGATAGATAGATGTATTAGGTTTATAAATTAAAACCTTAAATAAAAAAATTAAATATTAATTTTTTTTAAATAAATAATATTATTAGTGCCACATGTACATCCACATGTATTTCTCATTTGACATGTCAGTATATTTAATACACTTCAGCAAAAACATCACCACTTAAAAGTTTTATATGTAAAATTTATGTTAAAACTAGAGGGAAATATAAGCGGTAGTTGTTGACCGCATTTTTGGCCAACGACGTGAGAATGTCAAAAACGATAAAGCCTTCAAGAGAAATTAAATGACACGGACAATCTTGAACAAAAAGTAAATAAAACACGCAATTTTTATAGTGGTTCAGCCCCAATATGTTGGTAATAGCCTAATCCACTTAGAGTTGTGATTATAGATCTGTACTCAAGATCAGATGAACTGAGCCAATTGAGTTTCTTCAGTACAGATTACAAGGATACAAGAATTCTTTTAGATACAAATACTTTCTCTCTCTAGAAAACTCAGACCCAAAATTTCCCCAAAAGTCCAAAAGTACCTTTCTAATCCCATAAGCCATATATTTATAGATTTAGGATCATACATCTGTTCTCCCCTAGAATCGGGATATTTCATTATATTTATTATATTTAAATTACAAAAATATTCAAACTATAAAAGAACACCCAATTTGTGGGAAGAATGAGAGATTCCCACGTATGCCAAGACCGATTCTTGTTGAAGCCGTTTCTAGGAATCTTGACGTAGTCTGCTCTACCTAGTTGATGAATATCACCTTTTGGTCGGCCATACCTCTGCTGGTCGGACATGCACATGACCGATCGACCAATGTCATTCCTAGCAATGTCACTCCTGGGCAGTAATGTCACTCCTGGGCAATGTCACTCCTGGGCAGCAATGTCACTCCTAGGCAGTAATGTCACTACTGGGCAGTAATGTCACTCCTGGGCAGTAATGTCACTCCTGGGCGGTCATGCACATCTCTGGTCTAACATGGCACACTGGTCTAGCATGACATATCTCTGGTCTAACATGGCATATCTGGTCTAACATGGCATACTGAGCTACTCCTAAGCCAAGTCACTTTATCACAACTCTGAGGATTCAATGTATTTATTGACTATTTAATGTGTCTTTTACGGACCATGTACTGCCACTTGTCACCTCTATTGCCACGTCATCGATCTCCAATTTTTTGGGATAACAGTAGTGATAAAAAAAAATTCCCTCCAAAGTTATTCGTAGGTAACTCATTACCTACCAATACTAATGGTAGGTAATGATATTTTTTATATCCTTGCGCCATATCTATAAGAATTACCTACTAATAATTGGTTACAATAAATAAGCGTAGATAAAAAATATCTTTAGCTACCAATAAATATATGTAGGTAACAAATACATAGGTAAAGGCCAGATTTGTTGTAGTGTTTGAGTCTTATTTATAGGCTCAAAGATCTCCTTATGGGCCAATGGGCCTTGATTACATTTAATACAAGCGTATCTCAATCATAATGAAAATTACAATTATTACATAAATGCAAGATAAAATATCTTTAGAAAATATCTGATATACTTCGACCTGCCCTGGTCGACTACGAAATATGCCTTCTGTCGAGTGAATTCTCTTCTAGTCGATGGTCGACCAGAACGTAACTGCTTAAATAGTCACATGCATCCCACGTGCATACTAGTCTCGCCACGTCATCAAGTGAATCTTTTTTGGGTAAACAATATGTGATTTGTGAATTTAAAAATTTCTCATTTAACAGATCAGCATCTCATTTTATGAGATACGAAAATATGAACCTAAGGAGGTTACATCTTTTAATGGTTGTGTCTTGCTATTGCAAGAAAAATATGGATCAAGGTGGATCCAAAATTTGAGATAGCATATTGTCCAATAGACTTGGAGTCTAGAGTGTGGTCAAATGAAATATATTTGAGAATTTTTTAGTGACAAGAATTCTAAAATATTCATTGTCTCAATGAGGAGACATTTCAAAATTGGAGAAGCAATTTTGATTCTTTACACTAATAGTGAATAAATTAAAGTGAACTTTATTCATTTTGGTTAAAGATGGTGGTATGTTTAAAGTAATCTCAATGAGAAGATAATTTTAAACTAAAGCATAAGAAATCAAAGTGTTTAAATAAATCAATGATGGTTTATTTTTCTTGATTCAAAGTGTTTAAAAAATTGACATCTTCAAATTGATTTTGATGAGAAAATCAATCGATGTCAAAGTGGTGTTTGAGAAATTCTCACATTACATTTGTGTTTACTTTTTTTTTTTTTTTGTGAAATATATAAAAGAAAGAAACTAAGTGAAATTTACTTTCAGAGAAGTGTGTCTTGCTTTAGTAAGTAAATAAATCAAAATAAACATTAAGGTTTTGTTTATCTTGATATATTGAGAGTTTATCATGTGGCTTAAAGGACTCATGATGAACTTTGAGAATTATAAGTCTAGATTTATCTTGGAGGATAGAAGACTTAATAGAAATAAAAAGATTTCAATTTAAAAGTGATATTTTCACTTTATGTGAGAAATGTGGGGGTGATGCTCAAAAGTTAATCAATTTATTTTTATAATGGCGGATTAATTTGGTCATCCTATCAAATAGGTGATTTGAAATTCCGCATTCTAAATTACTTTGGATATATGCGTATAGAATGGATAATTCTAGACATGTTTGGTGTCTAAAATTATTGTTTTAATATTTTGATTCAAGAAGTAATCAATTTAAAACATAAAGGAGAATTTTAGAAACAAAGATGTTTCTAGAATTAATATTCAAGAAAATGTTTATCTTGGATATTGAACTATAAAATAATGGGGGTGTTGGCTATAGTCAAAATCACTATTTTAATCAAACTATAGCTAGCAATAAAGTCTGAATAAAATAATGAGAGTGTTTAAGTATGCATACATGAGAAAAGAAATGACTCAAATTGAATCATTTCTACATCTCAAGGGTTGGGATTTAGACTACCTAAAGAAATTTGCGATTGATGATAATCTATCTTAATACTAGTAACCAAACTAGTATTAGGTTCAATAGGTAATATCAAGTCAATCAAGTGAATAGTAACAGCACTCAAAATTTGTGTCTCATCTAAGATATGAGTATTAGAGTAATACCAAAATGAGGGTTAAAAGCAAAAGGTTTTTTTTAATAGAACTCAATCTTGAAAAGACAAGCATTTTAGGGTAACAAAATACTGTAAGAATTCTACCTATATAGACCCAGGGGTGGTGCCGCCCCTCATGAGAATTTAGAGTCATTCTCAAGAAAAGTCTATAAATGGAATACGCACATAGTCATTAACGGTGCAAAAGCGAGACATTGATGTCGCAAGTGAACATTACAAAGATGTGTGTGTTATTATCGGTTTGTAATCAAGGAATAATGGTTCAACGCTTCGGCAACCAAAATTTCAATAAAATTTGTGATAATTACACTA
This sequence comes from Humulus lupulus, assembly GCF_963169125.1. NCBI lineage: Eukaryota > Viridiplantae > Streptophyta > Magnoliopsida > Rosales > Cannabaceae > Humulus > Humulus lupulus. Next base: position 77,208,466 of record NC_084800.1, read on the forward strand.
AGGTAAAATTCAAGTCGAAAGACATTTTACTTTATGCACCAAAGCAAATGTTTCTATAAAGAGTAATTATTTAATCAAGTGGAAGAATATTATATTTTAATATAATATTTGATTGATTAAATAAGTGTTACAAAAAGTGATTATTTCATCAAAGTGAGGGAATGTTATATTATTTTAAATAATATAATGTTAGATTAAGTAATGTGACATAATATGATTTGTCATACCTTGTAACATATTATTGAGTCACAAAATTAGACACATGTGTGTGCCCAAATGTGACATATTTTGGAGTTACAAAATCAGTTACAAATTTGTAACTCCCAAATATTTCCCAATAATGTGTAGATTGTGTATTACATATTTGAGTTTGAATTTCATAAAGCCATTATGAAATATGATTGTTGGAGACATGTTTTTAACTCTCGTTAGGTGTATGGAGGTTATAAAATCATGTGGGAAAGGGTTTGAGACGTTTTGGAAAAACTGAAATTTTGTTGCTAAAATTGGAGTTTTGGTTGCGGCCACTGATAATCCTTGGCTACGGCCTGTGGGACAGAGGCCAGTGGCTGCAGCCACTGATCTGACAGCTAATTTCTTTTTTTTTTCTTTAGTTTTTTCCAATTTGAACGGTTCAACATCCCAAGTAACTCCCAAATTTCCATTTTAATTCCATAAACATTCGATTAAACATTGGTAACAGTCATGGGGGTTGGTGGAATTTAAAATTCAAATGGTGTCTCAAACTCTATAAATATGAGTCTAATGTACAATTGTAAGACAACTGTATTTCTCTCTACTAGAGTACTTGGCTTGAAATACACCAAAATACTTGATTATTCCAAATAGCTATTTCCAATATTGAGACAATTCCTTAGTGCTTGATATAGGGGAAATAAATTTTTGGACAAAGGTTATAAACTTTCTTTAAGTTGGTGACCACCAATGCTCTTCACTTTGGTTGTGTGAGTGAGAGAGTTTTGCATATTGTCCTTGTTATTTCTTTTTTCTACTTTTGCTTTTGTCTTCTCTTCTTCTATTTTCTATTTACATATTTATTTGTATATTTTGTTTTAGAGTTGTAGTTCTTATAATTTTTTTCTTTCTCTTATTTCTACATTTACTTGTATTTTGGTTATTGAGTTGTAAAGTTCTTTGTCTATCATCTTGTCTATTGTAACATTTTGCATAGAGTTGTATCTTTGGTTCTACCATTTCCATTGAGTATAATATATGTCTCTAACATTTATTGATGTTTTAATACTTTTAAATTGTTACCATAAAGTAACTAAAAAAATGAGGCATGTTTCAAAACTAAGTAAAATAATATGTTACCAAAAAGTAACCAAAAATAATAAATATTTTTATATTGTTGTCATGTCTACTACTACTGCTGATCATGCTTTGATAATAAGTTGATTACCATATAGTAACCTAAACAATAAAGAGTGTTTTAAAAAGTAGTTAATACAATAACTTACTAAGGAGTAACCAATAATATGGTTTTTTTTTTAATTTTATAATAAGTTCTTAAACTAGAATAATAAATGACGTTTTAAAAAATAACCAAAATAATAAGTTACAAAAATATTAGCATAATGTAATCAAAACAATAAATCACGTATGTTTTAGTTTTTGGTAACCAAAAAGTAGTAATAACCAAAGCAATAAGTTATGAAATTATAGCTAAAACTAATATATCACGTTTTAATTAGAACTTATTATAAAGAACCAAACCAAAAATAAAGTTTCCAGATCGTCCGCAATGACAATTGAAAAGTGACAACTTTGAATTTTGTTTCTCATTTTGAGCGATGAGTTGGCGGGGGTATAATGAGCTCGCAGGCTAAAAGTAATTTTTAGCAACTATTTTTTTAATAGTTATTTTACACATTGGATATAAAATTATATAAGTTTCCATGAATACATATTCCTCAATTTTTTATATAACACATAATTAACTTATAAATATATTAGTAAATAAATTATTAGGACATATGCAAAATATAAAAATAAAGTGAAAAAAATACAGGATGGCATAAATGCAAAGAATTCATACACAAATGATTAAAATGTAAAAAAATAAAATTACATTCAGGGCAGCATGCCCCTATTGCGCTAGCATAAAAATCAAATGTTTTTAATTTATGGAAATATAATAATGAATTTATTAGAAGAATCAATGCTACAAAAGTGTTTAAATGTGTGTGTTTATATATATATATATATATAGTAACATATAATTTTAAATATCTTTGCTAGTTGGTAACTGTTATCAATAAGTTGTGGATACGTAACTGGAGCAGCAAGTATTTATGCATGTGATGTAATAATAACCTTTTTCTTCATTTTAATGAATGCCATTTCCTTCTAAAAAACTGTTGACCAAGACAATTATAACAATATATATATATACTAATATATTAAGACTATTCCTTTCAGTTTCCAATTTCGTAATTATATATTTACATTGCAGTTGTGTTAAGGTGTTGGGTGGTATGGATTATGAAATCTCTTGATCCTTAATTAATTATTCCTCACACCAATATTGAAATCTTAAGTGTCTAATTAAACCACTAATTAATTAAACGTTCACTAGTATTTTTTGTGAGCCATGAGCATTGAGAGCTTAATTATATCATTAATTAATCACCCTCCATTTGGAGTTAACTAGGTTACGATAAACAAGTCAATTAAATTGATTATTATTCTTTGGCAGTTGGCACACACTCCATGACCATATAGCCAAACCAATTGAACTACAGCACATTTTAATTATACAACCCTTATTTAATTTTCTCAAGAAAATTGACCAATGGCCATATATGCATATACATTAACTCAATCAAAATTAGCTAACTGCTCAACATCCATAGTGAATATTTAGTAACCTATAATAAAGTCTTTTCTCTCTGTCTCAATTAAATAAATTTGCAATTTGCATGCGTATATACTTATCTATATTTTTCCTGATAATTTGAGGCAGAAAGACACCTAATTAATATCTTACTTGAAAACAGCTAATGACACTTAAAAATAATGACATTGTACAAAGACCAGAGATTATATATTTTGGTATACATACAAGGCTGCTCAATTTGTCTTTATTTATTACTCTCGTGACTTATTATGCATGTGATTATTATCGCCAACTCTCTGCTGCATTGATCTGACACATTATTCAGTGTTGATCTTACCTTAATAATCTTACTTATTACTTTATTATAAACCCCTTTTTCTTTTTCTATTTAATTTTATTTTAATTAAGAATATATATCTGGTTCTTTAATACTTCACACTTCTACCAGATTGGCAAATTGGACTTAACTAATGGTTGGGAACCCCAGGACATGCTAGTATATGTGAGCAACTAATTATGCACTACCCATATTAAGTACAATTTATCAATTGATTAATATATATATAATACGTTATAAAAAGCCAAATCTATATTAAACTAATATTTTAACGTAAGCTAGCTAATAACAGATATTATCGGCACTAGCTAGAAATTAAGGCATATAACAGTGGAGTCAATGATTTAAGAATATTCTATGATGCATTCTAAGGTTTGTGGGCCATCAAGTAGTGGATAATTTACAGATTGCTTAGGTGTACTGATCAGTAGGCTAGTATAACTAACAAAAAGGAGTGGACCAAGGCAAAGAAAATGACAAAAAAAATATAGCTAAAGCCAAGTAGATGCATTTGTTCTTTAAAATTTTAAAAAAGTGACTATCTTTGTTATTAAAAAGAGAAAAAGGACAAGAGGTGGATTCATGTGGGAATTGCAGTAAACTCACTGCCTTTCACTGTACTTTTTTATTGTATTCTTGTCACTTACATCAGAGAGAGAAAGCAGCTGGCTTTCTTGTAATTGAAACAATGGAACTTTTTTTTTATTTCTTTTTCGAAAATTGTTATTTTCTATCATAGAAGCTAAAATGAAAGAATGAACAATACCCAATTGGTATTTTTTTTTAAAAAAAACTAAAATACTAATTGATCGAGAAGCATTAAAAAAAGATGCCCCATCATACACTTTTCATGAATTGGCCAATTGAGCCTTTCATAATACACAATTTGAGTGTTTGCTATGAACAAATAAAGAAAAATAAAGTGGAGAAAGTTCTCCATGTGTAATAGCAACAATTTGCCCATCAACAATATGATCATCAACTTAAAAGAATTAAAAGAATCTTATAACTTTGAAATTGAGAAAAAGTGTCCCCAAAAAACAAAAAAAAGAAGTAATAAAAATTTTTACGGTATAGTAATTCACATATAATGAGACTTAAAGATCAATCGTGGGACACAAACGTTGATGAAAAAAAAATATTTAAACATAAAAAATAAATTCGTAACCTTTTTCTTTTTCTTCTTCTTCTTAGTAATGACAATCCACCAAAGCCGGGGCGGAGAAGACAAGTGTGGACGATTGTTGTTGCTGCTGCTGCTGTTGCTTCTGCTGTTGTTGCTTCGCAACGAAGCCGAATTTCGGTTCCCGTTGATCGTCCTCGGGCGCCGGAAGATTGAGATCCAAATCCAACGACAGCACGCTTCTTGTTTTGTTAGTCTGGTGTTGTTGATGTTGATGAAGACGATGGTGTTGTCGTTGTTGTCGTTGTTCGTGATCAAGATCAGACTGGTGTTGGGGTTGATGATGATGATCCAACGACATCAATTGAGTAGTAGTAGTAGGAGGAATATTAGCACTAGTAGTCAACGACAAGGCCGTACTTGTCGTTGAACCAGCCACCGGTGCACGGTGGCGCCTCATGTGGCCGCCTAAAGCTTGGCCGGACGTGAACTCGGCGCCGCAAATGGAGCACTCGTGGACCTTACTCGCCTTGTTGACGAAATTAGTGCTTCCGTACAAATTATTATTGTTACTATTAATAGTACTACTCCTGTTATTACTCAGTTGAAGAGAAAGCGCCGTTGACGAATTATTGTTGTTATTGTTACTGGTTTTGAATTGCGTTTGATCTTCGTCGTCGGATGGCGATCCAAACAAGTGATTCCTTTTATTCTCCGCCGTCTGATCAGCCACCATGATCTTCGGCTTCTTGTGGCTGGCACGGTGGCCGCCGAGCGCTTGAAAAGAAGGGAAACTTCGGTTACAAGTCTTGCATTCGTACGCATAATTATTATACCCTGCGCCGGCCTTATTTACGGCGGCGGCCGCTTGCGTAGCTTCTAAGAATTTCCTGTTGCTGTGCTTATTGTAAGCCGCGAGGCCACCTCCGTCTTCGATGGCCGTGGCGGAGGCATCAGTAGGGGGAGGAGGAGGAGGCGGAGGAGACTCTACTTGTTTCGGTGGCGTAGGCGATGAGCGCCGGGATTGGCCTTGAGCGAGGAGGATTAGGCAGTTGGCCATGTCTTGATCCTCTTTCTCTGCGCTGCCTTGAATATTCTCGACTGAGGTGACTGGAGACTGCGAGTGCTTGTCGTTTTGGTTATGGTGGCGGTGGTTGTGGTTGTGGTGGTGGGGGTTGTCATCGTTGTCGCTGGAACCGCCACTGTTTCCTGCGGAGGAGTTAGTGGCGATGGCGGCAAAAGGGAGGGGTGACTGTGGCCTTTGGCGCTTGGTCCGCTTTCCCTTGACGACGAGGGATTGCTCTTTGTTGGAGGCTGTGGTGATGACTTCCTCTTGAGGTGGTGCAGCTTCCATGGTTGATCTCTCTCCGTACAGGCCACAAGTCAGAGAAACCATAAGAGAGAGAGAGAAGATTGAAGGGTAGAGAGGAAGCAAGGAGGAGGACTATGTGGGGTTTGGCTTTTATATTTATATATATATTAGATTGTAGATTAATGAGTCAAACGGATACCCAATAGAACAGTAACTGTGAATTAGTCCTATAACCCATTAATCTTTCTTTAGTTTTTAACCACTGATCAAATAAATGGTATCTATATTTATAGCACTCATCTAGTTGGAATGGGATAATTTGTGTTGTATATTTAGGTGTTATTTTCTTTATTTAATTTATCATTTATTTTATTACTCCTCTTAATTTTATTTTTTTAAAAAAAGGAAGAGTTTTAGTAAATTGGGTTAGGAACACACAAATTAAGCAAAAGGTAAAAGAGTTGAGAAAACAAATAACGGAAAAGTGGCAAAATTAGATTGAAAAAAAAAGAGAAGGTAGTAAATTAGATGGAAAGAGAAAAGAGAATAAGGAGAGAATAGAGGAGAGGGGTTTGTTTCTTAAGGTCCGTTTCACACTCTCTTTCTCACACTTTGCCAACGCACTTCACGAAATGAAAACAACCCTTTCCCCTTCCTTTTATACACTCACACACATCTAATCTAATCTAATCTAAATCTATTCTCATCTCATCTCATCTCTAAATTAGAGCTCAATGGGTGCACGTTATCATCGTGCTACCTTCACTTTCACTTACCCAATCTCATATACAACCTATATATTTATATGTAAAAAAATAAAAATAAAAATAGTAACTCTCTTTGTGTTACTTATTATTATTATTTTTACAACATGTTTGCTTTCTTAGCAAGAAATTTATCTGAGCTTTGTTTGGAGATAATATATATATATATAAGTACAGATGTGATTAATTAGCGCCGTCTGATTAAGTGTGGTATTGGTATTGAGTAGCTGAAATTATAAAATTGGCTCCACATGGGTCACCTATATTGTCTGACTAATTCCATAAAATATCAATATTGTTGTATTTAAATTAGTACTTCACACACTTATTATTAACGAATAGTGTATTATTATTTATATGTTTTTCTTTTAACGAAATACTTTTGGTGTCTTAAGTCATTCTTTTTTATTATAAATAGAAGAGTGATATAATATAGTGAAGTCAATATGTTCCAGTTTTGTCCAAACAATCCATTTAATATAATAATGTTCACTATTATCCTAAATTAATGATAATAATAATAATGTACTGATTACCATACATATAAGCTTCGGATTAATTTTCTTACACAATGTTTATGGAATAATCACCCCTATCTAAAGCCACTAGCCTAGTTATTTAATTAATTATTAGCTCATCAATTTTTTTAATAATAATAATAATAATTTTTCAAAAGGGTTTCCTAAAACACAAGGAGTTGAAAAAGAAAAACGCCATAGAATAGAGGAAAGGAATAAAAATAAGGAAGATTTATATATATAGCTAGGTAGCATGTTCTTTCTTGTGATGGTTGGAGAACTTTCCAAGCTAGGCGCGTGTGAGTAACTGTTTCATAGTGAAGTTACACGTATTGTTTAAGAAAAGACACTGCAATACAGTACAGCCTCATACACACATGATCTACTATTTATATACAGGTCCATTGGCCAAATAATCAAGTTTTAAAATTATTTTGTATTTTTGTGTAGTTTTGATAATTTTTTATAAAATGATATTTTATAATTTAGAAATTTGATCCGTTGATTGAAAAATTCAGATAGTCGATCTAAAATTTTAGACAAACAGTCGAAAAATTTAGACAATTTGTCAAATTTTTAGACAGATATTATTTTGCAAAAAATTATCAAAACTAGAACAGAGTGCACAATCACTTAAAAAAATAAGTCATTTTCACTAATTTCTCATTATATATATATATATGAATTTTCTTAGGTATGACTTTTGCTCCTATCGTAAGAGCATATTCTATTTTCGGCAGTTGGAGAAATTATAATTTTTTTTTTTGCTTGATGGTGTACACTATAGTTATATCAAGCATCCCGCTAATATTTTTTATACGCGTGGAAAACATATTATTTGAACTCTGATTTCGACACTGTAAATTATTTAGAATTTCTCAAAATTTGGTGGGATGACTATATTACTGTCATACAAAAAAAATTAGGTTATAATTTCACCAAGTACTGAAATTAAAAATCGCTCGTACGTGAAGGAGAAAGTGATGACCCTACTTAAGAAGCTCCATATATTATAGAGGGAGGGAGAGAGAGAGAAAATGAGAGTTAGAGAGAGAAAGATGGGAATGAGTTAGGGCTAGTAGGGAAGGAAGGAGGAGAAAAGACCATTACTTTGCCTCAACGATTTGTGGAAGAGATGATTGGATTGGAGTGCAAGCCTGGAACCACGGAATCTGCGGTGCTCCCCTCACTTCACTACTTATATTCCCACTCCTCTTCTCTTCTCTTTCTCTTTCTATAAATATACATGTTTTGTCATTCATGAATTTATTTTATTTTATTTTTCATGTGTGTGTTGTCATGCTTCTATGACCACCCATTCCCATTGCATGGAACTCTTGTGTCTTCCATCTCTCTTTAATTTCTTTATTTCTCCTACATTTTTGCTTTCTTCCACTTCATTAATTAATTAATTCCCTTAATTATGTATTCTCAGTACTGTTTATCAACTTAATTACTATTAATTATCATATATAGATAATCTCACTACTACACCTCATTTCCCTAGCTAGCTAGCTACTACAATATTAATACGATCCATGTATATAGTAACTCCCCAACAAGCTTCAAGAATTTTCTTTGTTGCTAATTAATTAATTAATAAATTATGTAGTTAATATTAGTGAATATCCCATTAAATCCATTAACTAGTAGTGGTTAATTAGGTTCTAGCTAGCTAGATATAGTTAATTGTGTAATTTTAGATGCGTTATTTTTTCAAATTTGTATAGTAGCATATAGTGAGAACACAATATATATAAATATGTATATTATTCTTATAGTAATCAATGTGCCATGGACGGATTTCCGTAAAACTTGCATTGCCAAATAATTGTGATGATGAAACGGGGGATTCTATAATAATAATAATAATATAACTATGAATATATGGTGACCACTATGGTAGATGTTACAAATTTTATTTTGGTGCAGTTTAATAACAAGTATTTATTTGAATATTTTATTTAAATTTTGAATATATTGGATTCGATCTTAAATTGTATCAATCATTTTTTGCTGTATTATATAATGTGTTGGACTACCAAATAGCAATACTTTATAAAAAAATGCTAAGGAACGCAATTATTGTAATTCAATATATCGAGACTCATCACATAATTTAATTTAATAATTAATATATTAAGTATCACTAACTAATCGTGAGGGGTATTATATCAAACTCGAACTTAATTCTCTATTGGCTCAATATTAACTCGTTATCCACTATCTGCCCTATAGTCTATAAGGTCTTTTTTCTTCTTTTTTATATATGTATGCATGTTCAACTTATATGATTAGGGTTTTTATTCAACTTTACCAAATTTTACTCTACATATATGCATGCCGTTGGGACCACTCTTTATAGCTAGCAACAATATTATTATAGAACTTGAGTACAACTGTTGCCATTTTAATTAAAAGAGTATAGGGATAAAGTGAGTACTACTTTATATAAATTATATATAATAGTAATTAAGTTAATTAGGGTAAGAATAAAAAGGATTTTAGCCTATAATAAGAACCACTCATTTTATACTTACCCGATTAACTTTATCTTTATTGAAAATAATGCATGACATCCACAAAGCAGTGATCATGATGCTTAATTATAATAAATTATAATTACATATATTAATTAGTACTGATGATATTATTATTCTCTAAGCAATATATATATATATATATTATTCTTTTGAGTTTTTCAATTGTGCATAAAATCTCAAAATAATCTTAAGTTGATACTAATTATACTGGCTAGTAGTTCTTTTTTATTGATATGTATATATATATATATATATATGATGTAAGTTGCACATTTTCTTTTGAATTTTCAACTATTGTTCATATATATACACGTCGAAACCATATTAATTCATTTCAAAATGATCTTATGGTGGAACTGAATGACCAATCATCCTTCATTCTATTTAGAAATTTGTCACATTTTATGACTAATAATTTAATTATAACAAAATTAAGATATGACCTTTGATTATACTTAGAATAATCTTGAGGATTAATTGTCTTATAATGTAAGTAAGAAGAAGATGAGACAGAAGTATAGTATCTGTGAATCAGTGGGTCAAGAGATATAACAAACTTAAATATATTTGCTTCTTATTACATAAGACTAATTATAATCAAACCATATAAGTAGTTGGACATTTTAAAACAATAGGAAATTGGATAAGTATCTTTGTGAATAATGTTACACGATGCCATATTAACCATATATATAGTTTTTATTATTATTGTCTCTCTAATCATTCAATTCATGTGCCGTATACGTTGACCCTGCCCTTAAACAATTTCTATATACATATATATTATAAAAATTATTGTTATCTAGCTTAATTATTTGATAATCAAAATTACTTAAAGTGCTAGAGGGATTATATATAAGATCATTGTGGTTCACTCCTTGGTTGGACGGTTCAGATCGATGACAAGTGTCTCGATCAAGATGTGGTTAGCTAGCTAGTTGTTTTTAAATATGATTAAAATTACACTTGTAATTAAAATGGAATATTTGAAAGCAACAAGCATATTATTATTATTATTATTATTTTGATCCAAATGTATATAGTTGTTAAAATCACTATACATATATATAAAGTGATGAACAAATTATAATAATTATGGTACTATTTCATCTTTTGGATCGGTTGTTTGTGAGGTTTTTGTGTTGAGCATGTACTTTTCGCACTTTCTTTCAAGTGCTTCTGTTGAAAAGGAGGGAAAAGTGGATAAAACATATCAAACTGCCATATATATACATATTTATATATGTATATACTGTGTACAGTGATTCAGTGATCAACAATTATATAAATATATATATATTATTTATATATGTATAGATAAGTTGTGCTAATTCTAGCTTGTATATAATCATTTATATATTATCTTGAATTCAGTGTTTATGTTAGAAAGGGATATAAAGTTGTCAAATGAAAAGGGAAACCAAAAGGGGCGAATAAAAGTAGTAAAGAAAATTGACAAATTCCAGCGTCATCACCTTGCTCATAGACTACACATATATATATATATATATATATAAAGGTATATAAGTATTGACTAGATGGCATTATTTTTATTTTTTATTTTTCACATTTGATAGATATAATTTTAATTTTTTATATATAATAATATATTGTAAATTTTGTTAAACGGTCAAATTTTATATAGGTACAAAAAAAAAAAAAGTATATGTGCAACAAACAGTTTAAATTTTGTTTTCGGTACCATAATTTATTCAGAATTTCTTGAAAATTTGTAAGAGTTACAAGATACACCGTCATATAATTTTTTTTTTGAAATTATACTTATTTAAGTACTGAAAATAAAAAAAGAAACACCAATGTTATCAAAAAAATAAATACGCTAGTCATTCTCTCTCTGTATATATTAATTTATATACGCATAGTATGTATGTATATATACATATAACATAATTTCACAACTAAGTACTATTAATTAATTTGTGGCCGAGTTGACTTAATTGCACATTAATTAGGATTAGCAAAAAGAAGTCCACCACTACTACTTCACTCACACAAATATATATACATATATATAGTTCACAGTCACAGATCCATATACGTGTCAACAGTATTACAAAACATGTACAATACACTATTATAAATAAGTAAATCTTCAATTTTGATTTATCATAGATCAAGAGTAAAAGTTATTATATCATAAATTTTTTTCAGTAAAAATTTGGTCTGTGAGATTGAGATGAAAATAATAAATAGCATGATGCATGCATATGTGGCAGTGGTGTGTGTATATATATATAGGCTGTTACAGATATAATTTGGCAATTATAGTCAATGGATGGATATATATATGTGTGATATAGATGGGCAAGTTCTTAGCGTGAAGAATTATTTTTGGTGGGCGGGTTGTGTGCGGCACGTAAGGACTAAGGACCCAATATATAAACATATATTAACCCTAAAAAGTACCCTAAAACTTTACATATATATATATAATAATAATATGGAATATATATAAGAAGCAAAGTATATATATCTGATCATGGGTTCCTCTTTCTTTAGGTCACCCTCTCTCTCTCTCTATACGTAGTGCATCATAATCCTATTATATTTTATAATATTGTGTAGGTAATACTATACATTGTATTGTATTGTAGGAGCCAAGAAGAACTAGCTTGGAAGAAACTGCTAGCAAAGTGTATATGATCAAGTATTCTAAGTAGGAATTATTATTTTTATGTTACCGACCTTTGCATATAAAAATAATGGTGCATATATGATGATATTATATATATACCATTTGCCTCTCAAGTCATCTATATGAGAGAGTGGAGACAGAGAGGTTTTGTACGTAGCTTCTCAGCCACTCAATGGAGCATGTTTGTTGCAACTAAGCAACCCAATACCACTCAATATAAATTAATTAAATATATATATATATATGACTCACCTTAAACCTAACTATTTATTACTTTCTATATACCATGTATATCTGAATAAGTACTCATATATACTATATATTTGTGTCATAATTTATGTTCAATATTATTAAATTATGATATCTCACATGTAATAACTGTAAAAATATTGAATTAATAATAAGAATGTGGATAATTTTGCTAATCATTAATTAATTTTTAAATGAATTCCCATAAAATTTGTCAAATATTATTGCTTAGATGAGATTAATAATAATGTTCTATAATAAGGAGTGTCATAGTTTAATTCATAAAAAAATTGTTCGAAATTGACTACCATATTATTCAACAAGGAATTGATTAATCTCCTAGAAAAGTTCAAATCACAAAAAAAAAAAAAAAAAGCCAAAGAAAAATTCTAAAATATGTACTTTAATTTAATGTCAAATATTAGAGAGGTATATATATCTACCTAGCTAAGCGTAATTAAATTTGTCGGTTTCCTTTATCAGAGGAAAAGGACTGTATAATTATACATCTTTGTCATATATGTGTAAGGTATTTTTCAAAGTGTGAAACTAATGGGTTCGAACTGTCACTCCCAAATAGTAGACTTGCTTGATCAATCATGTTCCTACAAATTTAAGTTTTTTACTAGTTGATTTAAAAAAGTAAATGATTGATAATTTATAGTAAATTATATTATATATTTAATATAATATTATTCTAATAAATAAGTTTAAGTTTAATTAAATTTTATTTAAGTTATAAAATGTGTGATTATATTATTTTTAAATAATTATTATTATAAAATATCTCAAAAATATCTTTTTTTAATTATTTATAAATAATTATCATTGAAAAATATCTCAAAAATATCATATTTTAATTTTTTTTAATTATTTGTTTTATTTAAGTTTAAGAGTTTACAAACTAGCGTTAAATATAAGAATATTCTGTTAAATAGAATATTCCGTTAAAGTTAACATTAAAAAAAATTAAAAACCCTTAAAATCAAGAATTTATGTTATCTACACATTTATTATATCTCCTCTATATAATAAGTGTGTAGATAACGGAAATTCTTGGTTTTAACGGTTTTTTATTTTTTTAATGTTAACTTTAACGGAATATTCTATTTAAAGAATATTCTTATATTTAACGCAAGTTTGTAAATACTTAGACTTAAATAAAATAAATAAATAATTGAAAAAATTAAAATATGATATTTTTGAGATATTTTATAATGATAATTATTTAAAAATAATAAAATCATACATTTTATAACTTAAATAAAATTTAAATAAACTTAAACTCACTTATTAGAATAATATCATATTAAACATATAATATAATCTACTGTGAATTAGCAACAAATTATTTAAATAAAACTAACAAGAAACTTAAATTTAAAATACACGTATAATATTTAATATTACATTAAAGGGAATTTACTCATTTGGTACCCTATGTTTTTGTAAAGTATCATTTTCGTACCATCTGTTTTCAATAATGCTCATATGGTACCATATATTTTAAAATTATACATATTTGATAGATAAAATTTTGTCAATATGATCAAACTGTCATCAGTTATATGTAATTAAGTAATTAAATTTCAATTTGGAACTTACATAATTGACAACAGTTTGATTAAATTGGGAAAGTTTTATTAATTAAATTTGAGTTTAGGGTACCAAATATATACGATTTTAAAATACAGGGTACCATATGAGCATTATTGAAAACAGAAGGTACCAAAATGATACTTTGCAAAAATACAGAGTACCAAATGATTACCTACCCTACATTAAATATATATATAATATCTTGTTGTCACTCTCAAATTTAAAAACTGGTACAAACATAAACTTAAACAAAAATAAATAAATTATTTAATTAAAATAGGATATTTATTTCAAAATTTATATGACAGTAGCATAAATTTAATAAAAATAATTAATAAATTTCATAAATAAAACTAAACAAACGTGCATATTACACGTTGCATGTATCTAATATATACATATATATATATATATTTATTGAATTCAATAATATAGAGAGAGAAAGAGAGAAGGGGGTTGCTGCTTAGTGCTGCTTAGTATACTAATTAAGCTGACTTTGTGAGTAATAATATATAGTGAAGTAAGATAAAATATGTGGTATGGTTGTGGAAGAAACCCAAAAAACAAAAATAAAAATGGCATCACAAGTGAGGACCTAATTAGAGTTAAGACAAAAAATAATAATGAATTAAGTACATATTTATGTATGTATTAATTAACAAGCAGCTTAATATATTTTCTCTAAATTTTATATAATGCTACATTTTCTCAACTTGACATCTCAATTTTGGACATGATCAGCCTCACATCAACAATCATTATCCAAAGCCGTGCAAACCATCCCCCACACCACTGTCCTTCACCCAATACATAATCTCTTGATATGAAATTAATTAGTAGTTTTGATCAACTATGATTTTTCTTTATACTTTAATTATATATGTAGGGCCTTATAACTGGGCTGCTAAGCCTAGTTGAGAGTGTGGTTTGGTACATATATATAAGTGACAACAAGTACTATATGTGTTGTATAAGAAAGGTCACCTTAGTATTAATCAAATAACTATTTCCGAATTTGATTTAATTATTTTCTATCTCTAGGGAAAACGACCTGATGCCTACTCCATTCAAGTCGGTTTGCACAAAAGGATCTCATACTTTCTTTGCTAATTGAAGATTTATGCATTTAATGGGATTAATTTATATATATATATATATATAAATACTAGAAGTGAATACTCGACCTATATCAATGATATAATATAGGTGGCGACTATTATAGAAGTTTAGTGTAAATTTTGAGTCTACTGACCAATTAATAACAGAAGTAATCTTCAAACCTTCTTTCCCAAAAAAAATGAAATTTTTTAGATTTGCTGATGGTACAACTCCAGATAAAAATAAAAAATAAATAAAAGAAGGTAGCAGCAGCTTATTATAAAATTTATTTAAGAGAAGTATTTTTAACAGCTACTATTATTGTGTACAATATTATAGTTTTATTTTACAAGTCTTCATGGCGTTGGCATTTATTCAACAAACATTGGCGGTGAACATGATGTCATTGCTGATTTTTGAGAAAGGCACCAACCAAAAAAAAAAAAAGTAGTTTTGAGAAAGGTAAGGGTGAATAGTCCCAAAATTTAAAAAGTAAAAAAGAAAAAGGAAATCACATATTTTAAGGGACTATTGACATGCCTTAACACGCACTCTTATTAAAATCACACAATTTGTTAGAATGTAAAAGTAATTTGTACATTTAATACATGAAATATCTTGAAAAATTTACTGTTTTTTATTCTAAAATTAAAATCATTTATCATAATCCTAAAAATATTATCAAAAATAGGATGTGTCTTCTCTTTTTTTTTTATGGTTGATCATCACTAAATCATCACCTACTATCGTCAATAATGACGCATCTCCTAGATATTTTTATTGGTCATTGGAGTCCCATCAAATCACCCAACTCCAGAAGCTTAACCCCTAGAAATTTCTCCTCTCTTTGATGGTGACAACCTCGACCCTCTCTCTCTGATCGTCGGACAGAGAGCTTGCGTCGGCAATGCCTATTGCACGTCAGACAGAGCGGTTCAATCAAGAACCACAACATTGGGAGGTTGAAATCGACTAACAAATCCTGAGGTGTGGGTTCTTTGGCGTGGTGTAGAAACTCAAGATCTGGAAATTTAGAGAGAGTGAAGAGATGTGAAGTGAAATGGATGAAATGAGCTCACCTCATAATAGAGATGGCTTGATGAATTATATATTGAATAGAGTAACAGATTATAGCCAAAACATGAAGAAAGAGCCAGCTAAGCAATGAGCTAAGAGCTGAGCCAAACGAATTCTGTTACAACTGAAAAACAAAATTAACAGAAAGTTAGCTACTACTAACTACTCTATCTCATTCCTAATATCCCCCCTCAAGTGACACTCACTGGACTTGAGTGTTAACTTGTCCCTGAAAAAAGAAAACTGAGGAAGAGATAGTGGTTTAGTGAGAATGTCAGCTGTCTGAAGTGAAGACTCCACATATCGAATGTCTAACTGGTTTGCAAGAACTCTGTCTCGAATAAAGTGTATGTCGACTTCAATATGCTTGGTCCTTGCATGGAACACTGGATTAGAAGCTAGAGAACCAGCGCCTATGTTGTCACACCATAAGATGGGAGGATGATTGAGTTTGATGAATATCTCGGTTAGTAGGGACTCAATCCATATGAGTTCAGTGGTGGCCAAGGCAAGTGCCCTGTACTCAGATTCTGTGCTGGACCTGGCAACAACTGATTGTTTCTTTGAGCACCAGTTTATTAAGTTGTTGCCGAGGAAAACACAGTAGCCAGAGGTTGACTTTCTATCATCTGGGCACCTAGCACAATCAGCATCAGTGAATCCATGGAGACTGAGATTGGGAGATGGTGTGAAGGTGAGACCAAGCTTTGGTGTTCCAGCTAGATACCTTAGAACTCTCTTGCAGGCACCCCAATGTTCTGTTGTAGGAGCCTTGAGAAATTGACTTAACCTATTGACAGCAAAGGAGATGTCCGGTCTTGTCATGGTTAAGTACTGAAGGGCCCCAATAACACTTCTATACTGTGTTGGATCATCAAGAAGAGTTCCAGAAGTGAGGGACAATTTGGTTTTGGAACACATTGGTGTGGACTGAGGCTTGGATTTTGCCATATTGGTTCTGAGTAGAAAATCTTGGATGTATTTACTTTGAGACAAGTAGATTGCAGCAGAATCTCTGAGTACTTCAAAACCAAGAAAGTAATGGACAGGTCCGAGAACTTTGAGGGCAAACTTTGTATGGAGCTTGGATATAACAGTAGCTACCTGTGCAGGATCTTCACCAGTGATCAAAATATCGTCTACATAGACCAAGAGCAATATCACCTTGTCATTGAACTTGGTGAAGAAGAAACTGGAGTCTGACTTGGAGTTGTGAAAACCCCACTGTTATCCCAAAAATCATAAGTGAATGACATGGCAAGAATTAATTGCACGTGGCTGACACCTGGCAAAACCTGTGTTCGACTATCGACCAGGAAGATATTCGGCATTATGCGATCGGTCTCTTCATACGACCAGTCTGGTCGTATGCACGTAACACGTGGAGGAAATCTTAGGCAGTTATGATGGAATCCGAAATTCTCTCCCATGATTTCCTGAGTATCCGATTATTTAGGAAATAATATCTGTAACAAATCAATGTAAATCTTCCCTGAGCTTATAAATAGAAGAAGAGGGCTCAGGGAAGAGGATCCTTTTTTTTTCTTTTCTGACTTCTAAATCGCTGGAGATTAGAGTTATCATATCAATCATATTGTATTGTTCTTCAGAGGTTGGTGAAACTCATTGAACCCTAGTTCTTTGATCATTCCTTTGGATCTCACATCAATAACAATCTAAGTGGACGTAGGTTATTACCAGATCCTGGGGCCGAACCCCTATAAAATATCTTGTTCTTATTATTTTCGTCATCACGTTCTTTTCAACACATTCATCCACGTCAAGCGTATTTTGACTCAGTGTCAGTTGCCCAAAATCAGGGTCAACACTCTGTTGGATTAGCTTATACAGGATCTTTATTTATTTTCATGTATATCTAATATTAAACAAATTAATACGAGATAGCCTAAAACATGTTTCTAAAATTGAATTCAAAGAGAAACAAATAATATAATACTTACAGTATACGCAGCGGAATTAAGAGTCTTTCCTTCAGTTTCTCTAACTCTTGTATCCTTTCTGTCGCAGAGTATTATCAAGAAATTGAACCGATCTTCTATTTTCTTCACGATCTTCCAATGTATCCTTAGAACTACCTAGAATAGTGTGGGAAATTCTCAACACATGAGATAGATATAGAGAGAAGAAGAGAAAATAACAAAGTGGATTAGAAAAGGACTTGTGTTTAGAGAGAATATAAAACTATCAGAAAATCTGACTTGTGACTTATCTGTCGTCTCTGAAATCTTCTCTCTAAGCACTCCTTTTATAGACTCAATTAGGCCATTTAATTTAATTAAAAAATCAATAAAATAACAGCCATTTTGAAGCCCTAGGTCGAAATTATCACGGGCTATAGGCCCGTGAAATTTCCCATTTGATTATAAGCCCATTGGACTTAAAATCAAGGCCTGTATTATTTTCTATTGATTTAATTAATTAAATAATTATTTAAATCCTTTATCAAATTAATTATTTATAATTTGAATCTTGATTTAAATTTATTTATTAATTTAGATACCAATTTATCTTAATTAATAAATCTGCCATAATTTCTCTTTTCTTCTCAAAATTACACAACTCTGTGAAACTATCCAAAATTGACCTGGTCAACTTTGATAATTCTAATTGATGATTAAATCAATTAATTGAGACTATCTAGATGATTTTATCCAAGGTACAATGGGGACCATGGGCCTATGAAATCAAGCTCTAATAAGTTATCATAAATCTAACAAATAAATTTACTTACTTATTAATTCCTCGTGACTCCACTATAGACTCGGAATTGCACTCTTGAATTCATAGAACGCTCTATAACAAATATAGATACGCTATTAATTATCCATTGTTACAACCATAATTGTCACTCAATCTTCTATAGACGGTCTACAATGAGATAGGACTAAAATACTGTTTTACCCTTCATTGTATTTTATCCTTAAAACACTTAGTTCCTTGTAAATGATATTTCAGTAAACTAATTTAATTACTGAAATGAGATCTCTATCATTTAACACCTTGAACCAAACTAAAAGGAAACCATCATTTCACTTCTTCATCAGAAGCTATAGATGTTCATATCTATGATTAACACTCCCACTCAATTATACTACCGAGTTCCCAAGATGTAAGTATGGGCTAGTCCGTAGGGTAAGCTGGTAACGAACAAGTCAAAGAACTCAAATAATACAATCAGTTAGAATACTAACCACTCAGAATTAAGATTGAATTGACCTATGGTCAACTATATCATATGACTAGAATAGATAATAACGGCATGTTTACTTATCTTATCAACTGTCAATATCGGTCTTGTCCGATGTAACATATACATCCGATCTTATCTACTTTGCTAATGTTCTGGAAAGAACATAACACTGTAATGTGTAAGTAGATCATATCGTAGATTGACAAGTCAGTGTAAATCCGGTGCACTGACTAATCTTAGGACTAACTTATTTTGAACATATAATCATATTTATATTCCACTGTGATTACGTCACTATAAATAAGATTAGCTATATGCTCGGGATTTAATAGAAGTTTATATTAAACAAATAATCATGAAAATAAAACATGTGAGCAAAGTGATTGACCAAGTCAAAAAATGATTTCTATTCTTTTATTGATAATAAAATGAGATTACAAAGAATTTGGGTTTTAATTAGGGCATAAAACCCCAACACACTCATTGATGGAGAGAAAGTTTAAGCATGTCGAACCAGGCCCTTGGGGCCTATTTGGGGCCATACAGGGCTTTGTGTAATTTGCACACATGGTTGGGAAAGTTGGGGTCAATGAAACCTTGTGGTTGCTGCATAAACACATCCTCTTTTAGTTCACCATTTAGAAAGGCGTTGTTGACATCTACTTGTTGAATATCCCAACCAAAGGTGGTTGCCAGAGAGAAAATTATTCGAATGGTGCATGGCTTGACAACTGGGCTGTAAGTCTCAAAGAAATCCAAGCCAGGGGTTTGTTTAAACCCTTTAGCAACCAAACGTGCTTTGTATCTGTCTATACTCCCATCTACATTATATTTTATCCTGAAAACCCACTTGTTAGTCACAATAGTCATATCAGGAGTTAGATGTAGAGTCCAAGAACTTTACTTAGCTAGTTGGATAGTAGTATAATAGTAATAGTAGTAGTATTTTTATGACTGTGGACTTTGGTTCAGACTGGGATTTATTTGGACACTCATAGTAACACTTGTAGATTTTCTAAGTTTAACCTATAGTTTAAGAATATTAATTTTAACCTAAGGTCTAATTAATATGACTCATATTGGTGGTGATAAATATTATATTATAAGGTTTAGATAGACCCAATAAGAAAGTAACACTTGTCATGTGTATGTTTAATGATAATTAAGTATTTTTTAGAAATAAGTTTATTAAGAGTAATATTTGAATATCCTAAGGTCTATCAGCAGCTTTGAAAACGTTAGGGGACTTAGTCAAGGCTGTTTACTCAATTCAAATTAAGCTAAAATTGTGTAATTTCGTGTTTAAATATTTAGCGTATGCCGATATATCGCAGCTATAGGGGGTGATATATCGCAATACGGGGATATGAAAAACATGAAACTTCGCATGATTGCCTCGGGCATGCTGGCCCAGGCGATATATCGCCTACAGGGGGCGATATATCGCCTCCTTCAGTGCATTTTGAAAGTTTTTGAAAATGTTCTCAATTCAAATCTTTAACCTCTTGATAAGTCCAGCATCTTTCTGAACGAGTCTTCAGCCTCTGCTGAACGATAATTCAAATATTTTTCACTTAAAAAGCCATTATTTTTATTCAAGTTAAATGAAGATCTTTTCATCCTTAAACTCTATAAATAGGACCTAGTACCCAGCCATTTATTCATTCATCAAGCTAAGTTCAGAGGTTGCACGTTGCTAGGTTATTATTAAGAGTGTAAACACTTGGGTTGGGGATTATAAGCTTAATCATTATAAGCTTACCAAACACTTGGGAAGTAAGGATTATAGCACATTTCGGTTCGAGGTTTAGATCGGTCATATAAGTCTTCAAGGTATTCCAAAACTCTAGTTCATTTCTGTATTATTTTCTTCAAGTTCTTATAGTTTTCTACTCAACCCCTAACTTTATTCTTTATTCTTGGATAGGAAATCTAAGTTCTTGAACATAAGCTTTTTGGTAAGTATATTCTTGATGATATAGTTCTTTCTTCACTTTCATCTCATTCTCTTTAGTATACTCACCCTTCCATTTATGTTTTAGGAGTGTTCCAAAGTCCCAAATCTGTTCTCATATCCCGATATTTTTGGTAAGGAAAATAGGATAGGATTTATGTGTTATATGATTTATATGTTATGATAAATGTTATCTTATGATTATATGTTATGTAATATGCTATAATATGTATAATTGTAGACTTGGGCATATGACCCGTACAACTAACAAGCCCCAATAAATTATGGGCATATGACTTGCTTAGCTAGCAAGCCCCACTAATCTAATGGGCATATGACTTGTTTAGTTTATGGGACCCTAAGTAATAATGGCCATTATAGTATGTATGTGACATATGTGTTATGATATGTTTTATGTTACATTATGAAATTTATGTATATGGTTTATGTGTTAGATTTTCCTTGCTGGGCATTAGGCTCACTCCTTTTATGTTTATATGTGCAGGAAAATAGCTTTGATGGCGGGAAAGGTTCTTGGTAGTTTGGGCATGTGTATTGAGGCGGAATGGAATCGAAGGGCCGAGAGTTAGATTCGAGGATGAAGTTTCTTTACTTATGGTTTTATGTGTATTTTTCCGCACTTTATTATGTAATTCCTTTTAATTACAATTATGTTATGTTTTGATTTTAAAACAATGGGATCCCATATCCTATTTTAAATTTTATGTAAGTTTAACATTTATTTTTACAAGTTTTTAATAAAGTTATGATCATTTCACTTGTAAGTTTTATTAAGGATTAGTGTCTATGTATAGTTTTCGTTAATGGTCCAAAGTCTAGAGTAGTTGGGTCATTACATTAGAGGAACCAAAGTCCAAGTTTTGTTATTTTGTAAAGCAGCAAACTCATGTTGCATTGCTTGGTGCCAGTGTTTTTGAGCAAGAGCTTGCTTTACAGAGGTTGGTTCAGTTTCAGTTTGGAGTTGGCCGAGATAAGATTTTGGTTTGAATGTTCCAGCTTTAGACCGAGTGACCATGGAATGAGTGTTGTATGGGGCAGGTTGGGGTGTGGCTGTGGTTGATTGAGTGGAGACAACTGGAGACTGTGTTATGGGTGAAGGAAGAGTTGACCTTGGAGAGTCAGAAGGATTTGGATCAGTAGGATAATGAGGTGACATAGAACTGCTTTCGGGCTGAGAGGAACTGTTGGTGGCAGAGAGAAGAGGTGTTGGAGCAACAGTAGTGGGAACCTGATAATCATTAACGTTGACAGTGATGGGGTGAGAGACTAGAGAAGAAGAAAAAGAAGTGGTGAATAGGAGTGGATAGGGAAATTCTGACTCATTGAAAGTGACACTTCGAGCAACATATATTCGACCACTAGGATGCAAACACCTATACCCCTTTTGAGACAAACTATACCCCAAAAAGAGACATTTGGAAGACCTGAAAGAAACTTTATGAGACTCATAAGGCTTAAGTAGAGGGAAGCAGGAGCAACCAAACACTTTCATGAGACTGTAATCAGGGGGAGTTTGGAATAATTTTTCAAATGGGGTCTTAAAGTGTAAGAGGGGAGTGGGAAGCCTGTTAATGAGATATGATGCAGAAGCATAGGCTTCCCACCAGAAACTTAAAGGCATTTTGGCTTGGGCTAAAAGTGTGAGCCCCATGTCAACCACATGCCTATGTTTTCTTTCTACACGACCCTGTTGTTGGTGTAACGACCCAAACTTGCTAATAAGGCTTAGGGCCTTGATTAGTGTGCCAGGAGGGCAATAAATGAATTAATATGCTAATATATGAATTAATGTGAATATGTGATAAAGATGGATGTTTAGTTGAGTTAAATGTGCATGTGGGCCCCGTCTGGATATTAGGGGTATAAATGTGATAAATGCTTTATATATATGATATGACTGTGCAGCACGATCCGAGACAGTCCTGGGGAGCGGTTAGCCAGGAAGTCACAACGGGGTTGAGATTCCGAATCGGGGCGAGTCGAGGGGTAATTTTGGTATTAGATGTGTTACGGGGTTATCGGGTTATGGAAATAAATATTTGGAGATATATTTGAGGATAGAATGTCTAGGAGGGAATATTGGGGAAATTTACCATTTTGCCCTCGGGGACGTTTTGGTACCCCGAGCCTTGAGGTAACCACATAGACTTAAGTGAATAAAACAAAAAGGAAGAATTATTTAGAAGCTTAAGAAACCGACACTTACTCTTTTCTTTCAGCTGAGGATAGTTCTTATCTCTTTCTCTCTCTTTCACTCTCTAAGACAAACTCAAGGAAAACTTTGGGAAATCAACTTGAAGCTAAGGGATTACAGCTGGGATTTAGGGGGAGCTTGAAGCTTGGAGAATAGGGAGCTGGTTCAGAGGTTTAATTCAGCAAGGGTAAGATTTAATTATAGAGATTATGTCTAGAATTTCTGCTGGTTATTAGAGATTGCATGTTAGCTAAGGTTGGGATGTTCTTGATTGCTTGGTTGAGTTTTGAAGCTGGTTCTTGATGGGTTTTGATATTGGGACTGTGTTAGAACTTTTGTGGTGATAATCTGGGACTGTTAGTTAAGTTTTGGGTGAATTGGTTTGAAGAAAACGCAGGGAAAAGGGTGAGAAATCTGGGTTTGGAGGTGAGGGCCGCGGCCCGTGTGCGCGCGCAGCCATGGGAGGCCGAGTTGCTTGTGGCATGCCGCGGCGCTTGGTGATGCGCGACACGTCCCATGTGTGCTCCAGGAGATGCTAGCCTCTGTTTCGAGGCTAGCCATGGCACTTGAGGGTAGAGCCGCGACCCTTAGTGCCAGCTTATGTTTTTAAGGGTGTTTAGGCTTGGGAACTCAATGGTTAAGGCTCGGGATGGATTTTATCACCCGGATTGATAGAATCCAAGGTCTCGGAGGTTACAGATTTGGCTTGAAGTTATTTAATGGATTATAACTTGATGGTTGGATATTATTGATGTGTTGTGACTAGGGTTTCGGCGAGGCTCAAGTTAGAGGACTGTGCTCGGGACATCGATGCTCAGAAAGCTCAGGACTCAGGTAAGAAAACCCTTGTTCCCATAGAGCTTGTATGCAGGGCTGAGCCCAATGTGTTTGAATAGAACTGGTATGCAGGGCTGAGCTCAATATGTTTGAATTGCAGGGCGTGGCCCTTTGATTGTATTTGCTAGTATTATGTACTTTCTTATTATGCTATGAATGCAATTATGTGAACGATCGGCAAGAGCCGGGAACGGTGTAGGCCGAGGTTGGCAGGGGCCAGGAACGGCAAAGGGCCGAGAACGGTGTTAGGCACGTTGAGTGCAAGGCCGAGTATGGCAAGGGGCCGGGAGCAGTGTTGACCACGTGGAGTACGAGTTGCCAGGGCGAGTCCCTAAAAGGATACCTGGGATATCCTCACGGTGTGGACTGCGAACCCAGGGCTTGGTAAACACCTAGGACGGCTAGGCCGTATGTGTTTAGCCCATTGGAGGCCTGTTTATATGCTTGATATATGTGTTGCATATGTTATCTGTTTGTGGGTTTTCTTGCTGGGCTTCGGCTCACAGATGCTCTGTGGTGCAGGTAAGGGTAAGGAGAAAGCCAACCGACCATGAATGTAGCAGGCATGAGGTGGCGTGTACATGTTGGGCCAGCCTGGCTGCCACAGCCAGAGGATTTTGGGAGATGGTTGTAAATAAACTTAGATTTTTGTCGTTTAGTCGACTTGGTTCAGTTTATATGATGTAAATGTTTCTAAACTGTATTTTGGGATCCCAAGTGTCAAACTTTTATGATTTTCATTGAAATGGAATTATTTCTAAAAATTTTCCTCTGTTTATGGCTTAATTACATTATTTATTCTAAAACCTCGATTAGTGAGTTGAATGCACGTGTTTAAACCCACTTAGTAACGACTCTAAGGAAGTAGGGCGTTACAGTTGGTGTGTGTGAGGACATGATTTTCTATGTTCTATGCCACACTGTTGGAATAGTTTGTAAAGAGGAAAATACTCACGACCTAAGTCCAGTTGTACACTTTTTATTTTAGTTTCAAATCATCTTTCAACAAAGTGAATAAATTGTAGAAAGAGTTGGGAGACTTAAGTAATATTTGTAGCCATCAAGAGAAGTATAAAAGGAAGGTCCCCAAACATCAGAGTGAATCAATTGAAAAGATGCATTGGTTTTATTTTCAGTAGGTTTGAGCAAAAACTTTGGATAAAACTGGCTTGGAAGGATGTCCAAGTCTACAATGCCATATTGAACCTATTTTGGATTTATCATACACAGGATTACTAGTGGTAGTACAATTAAGTGCAGAAGGATTTAGATGAACTAAACTGGAGGCAGACTCAAGCTTGGACTGGGAAATAGCAGCTGGAATGGATGGGAGGACTTGAAGTCTGTATAGTCCATCAAGAAGGGAACCCCTGAAAAGTACTTGCCTCGTTATCTTGTCCTTGATAAGACAACAAACATAATCAAATTCAAGGATAACATTGTTATCTTTAGTGAATTGAGAAATGCTCAAAAGATTTTTAGTTAGATTAGGCACATGGAGGATATCTTTTAACAGTAGGGATTTATTGGAAAGATTAGTGGAAACTGAATTAGAACCAACATGTAAGATAGGTATAGAGGAACAATTACCAACTATCACTTTGCCTTTTCCCTTGTAATCAACAGTATTGGACAGATGTTGTGCATCAGTAGTCATGTGGTGTGTAGCGCCGCTGTCAAGATACCAAGCATCAGAAGTATCATTTGTACTGTGTGTCTCAGTAAGGTTGGCTTGAGGATTTTCTGTAGGGGTGTTGGAAGATCCATTCGAAGATGATGGGTGATTGAATGTGGGATCAAACCGGTGATAACACCTATTAGCAGTGTGACCAACCTTGCCACAGAGTTGACACAGTGGTCGATTACCACGCCCACTATGATTGTAGTAATTACCACAACCTCCCCTGTTAAAGCCTCTGGTTCCACGGCCAAGGTTTGAGAAAGGTGGTTTGCTTTGACCATAGATGGTCATGTTGGCAAGATTTACTTGAACATTGTGGAGAGTTGTGGTGGTGAGTTGATTCACACGCATCTCGTGACTTTGAAGCAAGAACTGAAGTTCTTGAATGGAAATTGAATCAGTTCTTGAGATGATGTTGACAATAACAGCTTCGTATTCAGGACCGAGTCCACCAAGAATGTAAAGTGCAAGATCATCATCAGAGATGGACTGTCTAGCAGCAATGAGAGTATCAGCATAGCTTTTCATCTTTAAGATGAAGCCATCAATGGAGGAGGAGCCTTTCTTGGTGGATTAAAGTAAACCACGAACTTGGAGGAGCCGAGCTTTGGATGTCATGGAAAATAATTGGGCGAATGTGGTCCAAATTTCAGCAGAGGTTCGACAGTTTATCACATAGCCAAGCATATTTTCAGAGACAGAGTTCGTCATCCAATGCATGAGGAATTGATCAAAGTGTTGAGCCCAAAAGATGGTGTTTTAATAATTATACTCGCAAGTGCACAAATCATTTTGGAATATAATGTTCATGTAAGTACGAGGTCGAACCCATGGGAGTTGACTAACATTAAAAGAAACTATTTCAAACAAAGCAAGAAGATTCTAACCTAGTTCCAAATATTTGATGAGATTTTGTTTTAGAAAAATAAAAGACAAGTAATAAAAAGATTAATGATTAAATAGAAAAATGATTTTCAAGTAAGATATGTAAAATAAGATTATTAAGATATTAGAATCCACAAAATGCAAGTTCAATAGTATTTATAAGTATATTGATTCATAAGTTTAGATATAGTTGAAATAAATCACACTATATTTTTTTCAAAATATATTTTCTATTCAAGCACAAGTTATTTTAAAAAATGTAGGATTTTTCTTCACTTATATAAGATATCATTTCTAAGCATTAGTTGTGTTACAACCTAATGAAACTACAAAAAATCAAAGAGATTATGTTTAGGCAAAATATGATACTTATGCTCTAAGAATTAGATGTGAACAATTTAATGAAAAACATTTAATCAAATAATATCATATTTTTGCATAATGAAGAACTAAGTGTAATATGCTTTAACAATCAATAATAGATGAAAAATGCATATCTTTGATAGAAAAATCCATAAACAATTTTGCACAAATGGGAAATCAACATACAATAAAAAATACTATCTAGTTACATTTTGCTTCATCATCATCTTAATAATCTTGAAAAAGATTAGAAGCTCGTAACTAGATTGAAATAAAAATTACAAAATAACATACTTGACATGCTCTTCAAAAGATGAAAATGGTAGAGAGAAAATAGTGAAGAGAAGAGAAAAATATGAAGTGTAGAAGAGGTTGAAAAGATGAACAAGAGCCCCACAAATGGTCTTACAAGACTCTATTTATAGGCAAAATATGGAGATTAAATTAATGAAATTAAAATAAATAAATTGATTAATTTAATTGTGTTGGAAGTGGTAGGATAAAAAGAGTAAGTGTAAGGGTATTGGAAAGATGAAATGTTTGGTTGGATGGAAGATTAGTGAAAACCTACAGTGAAAAAATGAATTAGGAATGTTTATTTAGGTAAGAAAAATAAGAAAGAGTGAATTGATATTTGAGTGAAAAATATTGGGAATAAAAACATGATTTTTTTGGTCTTTTTTTTGTGGCTGTGGCAGGGTGGGTTCGACTGGGCAAGAGCTAGGCAGGTGGAGAGGCTGAAAATGGGCCTGGGCGTGCAGGGCCGAAATGGGGGAGCAGCTGGCGGTAGGGGTGGCAATTCGTGTAAACGTGTCAGATTCGTGTCGACACGATTAAGGTCAACACGAACACGACACGATTATTAAACGTGTCAAAAATATGAACACGAATATGACACGATTATTAAACGGGTCAACACGACACGAACACGATAACACGATTATGACACGATTAATCATAATTATACGGAAAAAATCAGAAAACCTATGTAAAGTATTCGTGTTATCGTGTCTGACACGATTATGACACGACACGATTATGACACGACACGATTAAGGTAAACACGAACACGACACGATTATTAAACGTGTCAAAAACTCAAACACGAACACGACACGATTATTAAACGTGTCGTGTTCGTGTTTACCTTAATCGTGTCGTGTCGTGTCGTGTCGTGACCCAAATTGCCACCCCTAGCTGGCGGGCCTTGGTGTGGCTGTGCTTGACAACTGGCGGCATCAGGAGCTGAAGGAGGCTTGGAGTAGATGTGGTGAGGCTGGGTCCGATTGTGGGCTAGCTCCTTCCCTTTGTTTTCTTTTACAGAGATGTCATTTTTTTCATCATTCTTCTTGCTTTTCAAGAGCAAATAACATACAAAAAATTCCCTATAAAACAAACATAAATTAAATTAAAACTAAATATTTTCAATAATGAAGTATACAACAAAAGTTCAATGAAAATATTAATTAAAATTTAATTTACTTAAACATTTAAGCTCAAAATTGCATCTTTTTACTCCTAACTTAACAATATTAATTTTAAATAATTAAGCCATAACATTTTACAATAATATAACAATAAAAATATACAAAAATCTATAAAATTAAAATAAATATAATAAATTCAAAATTACTTAAAAACTTAATAAATCAATTAAAAACTCAAGAATTAAGCAATAATTAGCACATAAAAAGTGGTAAAATAACTCTATTTTATAGAGTTATCACACTCCCAAACTTAATATTTTGCTAGTCCTCGAGCAAAAGAAAAATTAAAAACACACATTTTTTTTTATTTGGTGATATCAAAAATGTTCTCAAAGATTGCACATTGAAAATAATTTAAAAAAAATATGAATCAAAATTAACCTTATGTAATTAATTCCATAGTCAATCTTGCTTTGAAAATATATTTTAAATTAGAAGTCCAAAACTATTTATCAAGTTATTATGTGAATTTTGGAACAATTGTTGTAATAAACAATTTATTTCACATATTATGATGAATAATTTTTTTTCAACATTTCATTTTTTTTAAGCAAAATTGACCCAAGAATTAAACACAAAGCTTAAGAAAGATTCATATATTTTTTCTAAACTAAAATCAAACTCAATCAAGGGTATTATCATAGGAAAACGGATATCACCAAAAGGGTTTTTTTTTTTAATTTTTTTTATAGAAAATAAAGTATAAAAGCACAAAACTATATATATATATTACTAGAAAGATAATATTAAACATATATAAATATATCCATTTATTTTTTGTTTTTTTTATAATTAATATATAAAATAGATACTCTACCATCCAATTTTTTATTTATTTAAAAAAAAAAAGAAATTCTACCATTTTCAAACACATGAAAGAAGTAACCATATAAACCCACTACCCCCAAACTTAATTTATGCATTGTCTTCAATGTATCAAAATATAAATATAAATTGAAGCGTGAAAGAGTTTAGAGTTTAGAATGGTCGTACCTCATCATGGAGCATTGTCAAGAGTGCAACAAAAAGGAAACAAAAATCAAAACAAGAAGTTAACCTAAAACATAAATAAAACACACATTTACCAATAATTGATGAGAGCGATCAAGGACCATGGTAAATAGGATCCTCAAGAAGGATTTCATCCACTTTAGCAGTTTTCAATTCTAAAAATGGTTTCAATTTTTGTCCATTCACTTTGAATACATTACCATTATTAGGATTTTCAATTTCAATGGCTCCATGTGGAAAAACAGTGCGAACAATGGATGGACCTACCCACCTAGAGCGTAACTTCCCCGGGAAGAGATGCAAACGAGAATTGTATAAAAGGACTTTTTGACCGGGAGAGAAATCTTTTCGCAAAATGTTTTTGTCATGGTAAATCTTCATTCAATCCTTATATTTTTTGGAATAGTCATATGCATCATGCCTAAGCTCGTCTAACTCATTTAATTGAAGCTTTCTTCTCTCACCCGCTTTGTCTAAGGAAAAATTCAATTGCTTAATTGCCCAATAGGCTCTATGTTCTAGCTCAACGGGTAAGTGACATGCCTTTCCACACACAAGTCTATAGGGAGACATTCCAATGGGTGTTTTGTATGCAGTTCGATGTGCCCATAATGCATCAATGAGTCTTAAGGACCAATCTTTCCTAGTTGGATTGACAGTTTTCTCTAAGATGTGCTTAATTTCCATATTTGATATTTCAACTTGACCACTAGTTTGTGGATGATAAGGTGTAGTGACTTTATGTGTAATACCATATTGTTTCATTAAATGCTCAAAATATCTATTACAAAAGTGTGTAGCGTTATCACTAATGATAGCACGTGGTGAGCCAAAACGGGAGAAAATATTTTCTTTCAAAAACTTAAGCACAACTTTATGGTCATTTGTGTGGCATGCAACAGCTTCAACCCATTTAGACACATAATCAACACCAACAAGAATGTACAAGTTACCAAAAGAGTTAGGAAATAGACCCATAAAATCAATGCCCCAAACATCAAATATTTCAACAATAAGGATAGGATTCAAAGGCATCATGTTTCTTCTAGTTACACTTCCTAACATTTGACAACGTTCGCAAGATTTGCAATAAACATAAGTGTCATGAAAAATAGTAGGCCAATAAAATCCACATTGTGAAATTTTCAAAGCAGTTTTCTTACCACTAAAATGTCCGCCACATGCATGATCATGACAAAAAGATATGATTTTAGTGTGATCACAGTTTGGAATGCATCTCCTTATTATTTGATCATGGCAATATTTAAACAAATAAGGATCATCCCACATGAAATTTTTCACTTCAGAATAAAATTTAGATTTTTCATGCTTAGACCAATGAGAAGGAATTTCACTAGTGACCAAATAATTCACAATGTCAGCATACCACGGCAAAGAAGATATATGCATGAGTTGTTCATTAGGAAAAGTTTCAGTTATAGTGGTGGAGTCATTATTAGTCTCAACAACAATTCTAGACAAATGATCACCAACAACATTTTCAGAACCTTTTTTATCTCGTATCTCTAAATCAAATTCTTGTAAAAGCAAGATCAATCGAATTAAGCGAGATTTAGCATCTTTTTTCGACAAGAGATATTTCAATGCAGCATGATCATAATAGACAATTATTTTAGATCCTAACAAATAAGACCTAAATTTCTCCAATGCAAACACAACAGCAAGCAATTCTTTTTCAGTTGTAGAATAATTTAATTGAGCATCGTTCAAAGTTTTGCTAGCGTAGTAGATTACATGAGGTAACTTGTTAAGTCTTTGTCCTAGAACAACACCAATAGCATAATCAGAAGCATCACACATTATTTCAAAAGGAATATTCCAATCAGGAGGGCGAATAATAGGTGCACTAGTCAAAAGGGATTTCAATCTTTCAAAGGCAACATCAAAGACAAAAGCATTTTCTTTTCCCAGCAAATGACATAATGGGCGTGAAATTTTGCTAAAGTCTTTTATGAATCTTCTATAAAAACCGGCATGGCCTAAGAATGATCTAATTTATTTTATTGTTTTAGGTGGGGGAAGTTTTGAAATAAGGTCAACTTTTGCTTTATCAACTTCTATTCCCTCAGATGAGATTACATGACCTAAAACAATTCCTTTTTTAACCATAAAATGACATTTTTCCCAATTAAGAACTAAATTATTTTCTTTGCAACGAATTAAAACAAGAGAAAGATGGTGCAAACAGTCATCAAAAGAATTTCCAAACACAGAAAAATCATCCATAAACACTTCAAGATTTCTTTTTCAACCATATCAGAAAATATTGCAATCATACATCTTTGAAAAGTTGCAGGAGCATTACAAAGACCAAAAGGCATGCGACGATATGCAAAGGTTCTAAACGGGCAAGTGAAGGTAGTCTTTTCTTGATCTTCAGGGGCAATGGGGATTTGGTTATATCCCGAATAGCCATCAAGAAAACAATAATATGCATGGCCAGCTAAACGTTCAAGCATTTGATCAATAAAGGGTAAAGGAAAGTGATCTTTTCTAGTAACATTATTTAGCTTTCTATAGTCTATACACACTCTCCACCCCGTTTGTACTCGAGTAGGGATTAATTCATTTTTCTCATTTTCAATGACTGTGATCCCAGACTTTTTAGATACTACTTGGACTGGACTAACCCATTGACTATCAGAAATAGGGTAAATGATACCTACATCTAATAGTTTAAGTACTTCTTCCCTAACGACCTCTTTCATATTTGGATTTAACCTTCTTTGACATTCCCGAGAGGTTTTAGCATTTTCTTCTAGATGGATTCTATGCATGCATGTGGATGGGCTAATTCCCTTGATGTCTCCAATAGTCCAACCTATGGCTTCCTTGTGTTTTCTAAGGACATTTAACAATTTATCTTCTTGTTCTTTATCTAAAGCAGATGCTATGATAACAGGCAAGGTTTTAGACTCTCATAGAAAAGCATATTTCAAATTTTCTGGCAAAGGTTTAAGGTCTAACTTTGGAGACTCGGAAATTGATTGAACATGATCTAAGGGTGAAAAGGGTTCAACTTTGGTTTCATTTAAGGGTATAGACTCTAACAAAGAATTCACATCATCATTAAAATCATCAATATGCAAGTTCATACCAAAGTATTTTTCACAAAAATCAAGTAAGTCATTTCCATCATCTTCACACATACTCTCTATCATGTTAACTCCATGCACTTCCTCACACTCAACAGACTTAGCAACATTAAAAATATTTAATTCAACAGTCATGTTTCCAAAAGATAATTTCAATACACCATTACGACAGTTGATAATTGCATTAGATGTAGCTAAAAATGGTCTACCCAGAATGATGGGTATTTGAGCATGAGCATTTTCAACAGGTTGAGTGTCAAGAACAATAAAGTCCACAGGAAAATAGAATTTATCCACTTTAATTAAAACATCTTCTACAATACCTCTAGGGATTTTCACTGAACGATCGGCTAATTGAAGTGTTATAGAAGTTGGTTTTAATTCTCCTAGACCAAGTTGCTTATACACAGAATAAGGCAGCAAATTCACACTAGCTCCTAAATCAAGTAAAACTTTGTTAATAAAATGATCGCCAATGATGCATGAAATTGTTGGACAACTGGGATCTTTATATTTCACAAGGCTTTTATGTTGAATTATGGAGCTAACTTGTTCAGTTAAAAACGCATTTTTTGGAACATTTGTGTTTCTTTTAACAGTGCAAAGGTCTTTTAAGAATTTAGAATAGGCAGGAATTTGTTTAATGGTATCTAAGAAAGGAATGTTGATGCTTACTTGTTTGAAAAATTCTAAGATGTCACTATATTGGTTGCCTTTCTTGAGTGGAATTAATCTTTGTGGAAAAGGAGCTTTTGGGATGGAAGGAAGGATTTGAGCATCATCTTTTGAAAGGTCATTTGTGTTGGAACTTTGAGGTTGGCTTTGGTCTTTTTCAACTTGAGGTACGTAATCGGATTTGACAATTTGTTTTCCGGACCTAAGAGTTGAAATAGACTTAGCTTCTTCTTTATGACTAGGAACTCCTATTTCATATTGGCACTACAACAAAAAAGGCCATTTGCGTCAGTTTAGCACTGCCACAGTTGAGTTTTTGCGTCAGTGTACTATGTGACGCAATTGCCCATGATGCAAACCATAGTGTCATTGCGTCAGTGGGGCACTGCCACAAACTAGCATTTGTGGCAGTGCCCCACTGACGCAAATGACACTCTGGTTTGTGTCAGTGGGGCACTGCCACAAATGTTAAAACGAGTATTTTTTGCGTCAGTTGGGCACTGTCACATAAATTATTAACCAGGGAAGTTGCAAATGTTTATGCCAATTTCCCTGGCCTGTTTTGATAAAAATAATCAGCAGCAGAAACAGAAAAAACAGCAGCAGAAACAGAAAAACAGCAGTATGAACAGAAAAACAACAATATAAGTTTTTATAAACATTTATCTAGAGTTAACATTTGTGATCAAAACTATAAAAGTAATTCAAATATCAAAGTTAATATGTACTCTTGTGTTCTAAATTTCTAAGTGTCAAACCTACTTAAACTAAAATTTCCTCACCCACTTGCTCATTTGCTAATTGAGATACGTCATAATTGATTCAGTCCACTCATCCCGTATCTCGTTGATTTCATCAGCCGAATATGGACTCGTATTCGTAAACTAATTAGAAAATATTTAAAATAATAAGTTACAAATAATCATCCAAATAAAATCATGAACGATAGTTTAAATGAAAATTAAAAAGCAAAACAATACCTCATTTTTCAAGTAGGCCTTCGGTCTAGGCTGTGAAATCAAGTCTCTAGCAAATTTCATAACGTAAAAGCCACACTCGGTTGGCCCAGTCTGGTTTCGACACTATTACAACATAGTTATCCAAAGTTAAGAATTATATTTAGTAAGTTATTATAATAGAAATATGTCAAAAAGTTGAATACGATAAGTAATATAGTTTACTTACCTTAGGAACACAAACTTTTAGATTGATTGACTCTTTTAGTCTTCGGTGTGTATCATATTGATCCAACGCCCTGCACACAATATTAATATTTACCCATATATGAGTTTGAAATAAAATCATAAATTAATTAAGTAAAATGAAAAACTTACATGATAATTATTTCCTTGATTTCCGGACGGAAATGTGAGTTTACAGGATCCAAAAAAGCTACCGAATGACTGTGGGGCTGAATTAATACTAACATCCAATGAAAGCTGCAATAAAAAACCTTGTGTAAGATATTTATCAATAAACAAAATATATGAATATAAAATTAAGTTAACTTACTTGTTGTTCCAAGGACAAATTAGAAACTGTATCTCTAGCTCCATCTGTAGAAACCGATCAAAGAGATTTTTAGCACGTATTTCATTGGTTCCTGCATTAGTGGACACTAAAGCGGGATGCATGAAAGTGTACATGTGGTTCAATCCCTTCGTTTGCACCAAATCATCGAGGAATCTACATATAATTAAAAAAGTTAATAAACTATTAAATTTCAAGTTAAACTAAATAAACTAAGATTATAAACACCATTGTACCTCATATATAATGCTAGCTCGGTCTGTCCAATCATCTAATAGTTGCACAAGTGGAGGATATCATATATCCCTAATAGAGCGATAGTTTCGAATCCAAATACCCTTTCAACAATTGGAATCTCTACCACGCGGTCAGCTTGCCATTTATCAATAAACTTCACCAAACACCTCAATATTTTTGAGAAAGGCACTTCTGTAGGCTCCTGTGTCAATGCCTCTATTCTTTTTTTTTATTGTCTTGGTTGTTGAGTAGAGGGCGCAAGTGGCTCTTTCGTTTGTTGATTAGTAAGAACCCAATGTTGTGGCCATCCAACATCATACCCGACTGCTTGTCCAACCAATGTATAACCTTCCATTGTAAGCGGATATGGTAAACTAGCGTTCTCTTGAATGGCTACCTCAACTCTGACACGATAATTTCCAGGAGGCAGTTGAACGCTATGTATTTTTGTGCAACAGGTACTTACAAGTTTCCCCTCTGCAACTATATTTTGTGTCGAACCAAGACACAACTTACAATTAATCTGTTACATTCCAATTAATCTGTTAGACTTTTCGATAAACTAGTTTATTTTTACTGTATCAAATATATGCAATAATGAATTAATAAGAAACTATTACCTCCTCAGGAAAATTTGACTGTGGTGGTGGGGGAGCACATGGTGCCTGCGTCGGTGGTGGAGGAGCAAGTGGTAGCTGTGAGGGTGGTCGGTGAGCATATGATGTCCATGTCGGTGGTGGCAGAGCCTGTTGTGCCTGTGTCGGTGGTGGAGGGGCATATGGTGCGTGTGGTGTGTTTGAGGCTCCTCCACACCCGAACCAGATGCATTTGATGATCCAAATGCGCCGCTCTGTTGAGATGCAATATGCGCCATCAATTGGTTTAACTTTTCCTCCTGTTGACGTGCCCTTTCTTCAGATTGACGCCATTTCTCTTCAAGGTCTTTATAACGAGCATCTTCCACACCTTTTTGTTTGTGATTGAATCTTTTTGGTGGTGGGACATGAAAAAATTGACGGGGAGCGACATGTGCACCGACCCCCCTAACACATCCCCCATGCTCTGGAGTGCCTAATGCCATTGTTAGTATATCGTTTGAACCTTCCTCCACCAACTCGCCTTCTGCTACTTTTTGTCTGTATTCCACCTATATACATAGTAAATAAATCGATTAGAATTTAACACACAGATTAATCATTACAATTATTTTAAAAAATTGAAGAACACTTACAATCTTGTTGACCACTTCTCGAGCTTCTTCATCAATAACTTCTCGATTCTTGTTCATCCGTGCTCGTGTCCACATCTCAGCTCTGTCATATTCGGTCAACTCATGACCCAATTCCTCTTACATTTTTTGCTCTACCAGTGCATAACCACCACGCCCTGAGTGATGTGGATACTTGTTCTGAGCCCGAGCATTTTGTTTTTGTTTTCTCATCTCTTCCCAGTCTGGGGTTAGTCTTTTTGCAATAAAATTCTTCCAATCTTCTGGTTTGTAATACTCGATGTACTCTGATGGCGGCTTGGCAAGAAGCTCAGGAGCTACATTCTTATATACATATATAAGATCTTTTGTTAGTCTTGTTTTCCAATTTCTCCATGTTTTTCCTACTTCTTTGAGGACGTCTGTTTTTGAAGAATTTGGAAGTTTGAACGTTTCCTGCACAAACGAACCCAAAAATATTAAACTTTTTTCAATATATTAATTCGTTATGATAAATTTAATAGTCAATATTATAGGTTACCTGTATTTGACCCCATAAAGTCTCTTTTTTATCCTTTGGCATTTGTTTCCAATTGTCGATATCTAAAGGAAGGGTTGTGCGTGATAGAAGACCGATGGTGCTGTTCATCTTGATCCCCCCTTTTCCCATCACTCGACCAAAACGATTGTACTCGACCTCATAATTGCGACCCTCACTTCTTGCTTTGAATACATCACTACAGTTTGATTTACCCCTATATTTCTTTTCTTGTGTATTTGTTGGTGCGGTAGGATTAATCCCCTCTAGACCATTACCATGATCATCAACAAACGGATTGCCATCTTCATCATATGATGGATCCATAATCAATGTACCTGCAATTTAGTAAACACAAATATTATCTGGTATAAACTTCACAAAATACATAAAAACAAAATCATAAAATTAATATATATACCTTTAATTTTCTACCCACAACCATGCACCATTCTCGTGTATATAGTCATCATCATTGTCAATGGTGACATCAATAGGCGGTGAATCAATGGTAAACGTTTCTTGTTCAAGTATAATGTCATCGCTCCCAGACTCTTTGATCAGATAATCTTTCGGTTGACTTGTTAGGACAACTGACCATCGAGCATCTACTGGATCACTCACATAAAATACTTACTTGGCTTGTGATGCCATTATAAAGCGGTCAGATTTATGTCCTATTCGATTTAAGTCCACCAGTGTGAATCCTAAGTCATCTGTATTGACCCCATTATCACTTTTCACCCAATCACACAAGAAGACTGGAATTCGAATTGTCACATAATCTAGTTCCCAAATTTCTTTGATCACCCCATAAAATGTCATATCACAATTTATGGGATTTTTATCTTTGGAACTAGATATTTGAAAAGTCTGGGCGATAATAGTAACACCACTATTTTGTGTCTTTCTAATGTTATCACGTTCTATGGTGTTGAATTGAATATCGTGAATATAATAGCATTGATACTTAATTACGCTCATTGAAGGACCTCGTGCTATCCATTTTAGTGTTTCAGACACTTTGTTTGTGGTGTTAATCAGAACCTAGAATACAATAAAATAAAACAAAGTATATTAAATTCTAACAAGCTAAAATACAATAACACTCAAACAAGAACAACACAAGTATTTTACCTCATTCTCAAACCAAGTGCTGAAATTTCGATAATGTTCATTTTGTACGCATTTTTTATTCCGATACTTATTAGGATAAGTAGTCTTGATCCAATTGAAATGTCATCTTCAAGAAATATCATTTATATCATTGTCAATATAATGAAAGAGAAAAATAAGATTGATCATGCATATGTATAAGAACTTACTCGATGTATGGTTGAACATCATCAATATTTTGTAAGACTAGGCGATGTGCTTCATCTCGATCAGATTTATTTACTTCAGAAACAACACCACCTCTACCACCTTTACTTATTTCAAACTCAATTTTAGAAAAACATAGTCCAATGCTCGCAACACCTGATAAGTATTCTGAGCAGAACTCCATTGCTTCTTCAACGATGTAGGATTCAACTATGCAACCCTCAGGTTTACTTCTATTTCTAACATAACCTTTTAAAACCTTCATATACCGTTCAAATGGGTACATCCATCTCAAGTATACTGGTCCACACAATTTTACTTCTCTCACCAAATGAACTATTAAATGAACCATTATGTCAAAAAATGAAGGTGGGAAATACTGCTCCAACTCACACATAGTTATCATAATATTTGTTTGAAGATTGTCCAACTTCGACACATCTACCACTTTACAACAAATAGATTTAAAGAAAAAGTATAGTTTGGTAATTGCATATCGAACTTTTTTGGGCAACACAAATCGGATAGCTACCGGTAGAAGATGTTCAAGTAGTGTATGATGGTCATGAGACTTCATTCCAACTAAATTCAAAATTTTCATATCTACCAGAGAAGAAATATTTGAAGAATAACCTTCCGGTACTTTCACATTCGACAAAGAATGACATACACTTCGTTTTTCTTCTTTAGACAGGGTATAACATGCAGGTGGTAAATAGGTTCGTCTCTCACCAACCTCTGGTTGTAACTTACTGCGTATACCCATTACTTTTAAATCCAACCGAGCTTTGATTCCATCCTTACTCCGACCAGGAATATTCAGCAATGTACTAATTAAGCTATCTGACACGTTTTTCTCAATGTGCATTACATCCAAGTTGTGCCGCAAAACCAAATGCTCCCAATACTCAAGCTCAAAAAAAATAGATTTCTTCTTCCAACAACCTGTCGCACCATCTACAACCTCCTTTGTTTTTTCACGTCTAACATTTTTTCTCTTATTTGTAAAATTTCTAGGTTTTCCGAACTTGCATTGGACTTTGTTCAACTTTGTTAACAATTGTCCTCCAAGTAAAGGTGGTGGAGCCTTTCCAAATTCAGGTTTACCATTAAATGCATCTGTCAAACTTCGAAATTTATGTTTTTCGGATAAGAACTTTCGGTGTCCCATATAACAAATCTTTCTAGAATGTTTTAAATATTCAGAATGAGTCTCTTCTTCACAAATGGGACATGCCTTGTACCCTTTCACACTAAATCCAGAAAGATTACCTAAGGCTGGAAAATCATTAATAGTCCACAACAACACTACTTTAAGATTAAAATTTTCTTTCTTATAAGCATCGTAAGCATTAACCCCTCATACCACAATGTGCTCAAATCATCAATTAAAGGAGCTAGGTATACATCAATATCATTTCCAGGTTGTTTAGGACCAGATATCAACAAAGTCAACATGGTAAACTTCCTCTTCATACACAACCATGGTGGTAGATTATAGATGACTAGCATTACAGGCCAACAACTATATTTACTACTAAGGGAATTGTGTGGATTAATTCCGTCAGCAGAAAGACCCAAACGAATATTCCTCGGTTCATTCCCAAATTCCAACCATTTAACATCTACTGTTTTCCAAGCTGGCGAGTCAGCTAGATGTCTTAGCTTGCCATCCTTTACTCTATCTTTAGCATGCCAAATTAAATTTTTAGCATAATCATCATTTCGGTACAACCTAACCAAACGAGGTATTGGTGGAAGATACCATAAAACCTTTGCAGGGACACCTTTTCTAACTGCATCTGATTTTTTTTTCTTTTGCCATCTAGACTCGCCACATGTCGGACATGCAATTGCATCAACAAATCTCTTTCGATATAAGATGCAATCATTAGGACAAGCATGTATTTTTTCATATTGCATGCCTAACGAACGCAATGTCTTCTTCGCTTCATAAAATGAAGACGGCACTTCATTACCTTCGGGTAATAATTCTCCTAAAAATGTTAACAACTCTGTCATTCCCTTATCACTCCACCCATGTTTGGCTTTTAAGTTATACAACCTAAGCAGTGCTGATAATTTAGTGAACCTTATACAATTAGGGAAAATGAGTTTCTCAGCATCTTCTAAGATTGACTGAAATTTAATTGGATCCACATGTGATTCATATTGTGCATCATCAATCATCTCTGCAACATCATCAACTTCGTAATCAACATCAAAATACTTATTATTCTTAGATGGTCCCTCATCAGCTCCTTTCATTCTTTCACCGTGCAAAAACCATACTTTATAACTTTTGTCTATTCCATTCCTAAATAAGTGGTCTTTTATTTTAAAAATTGGCATCCTCACAACGTTACCACACTTAACACATGGACAAGGAATACTATTAGGAGATTGAGTATTTCTTGCACAAAATTCCAAGAAAAACTCAACTCCATTCCTATATTTCATAGATAACCTATCCGCTGACATCCAATCTTTATCCATTCTCAAACTTCACACAACAAAAAAAACAAACAAACAAAGCAACAAACATTAACAATTAAGTTCGTGGATTACTTAATTGAAAAGTAAATAAAGGAAACAATATGTCCAAAAAAAATTGTGCAGCATTTCCCCTATTTCTATCACATTTCCCAAATTTAAAATGTGCATTTATACAGCACATGGTATACACAAAAATATTCAACTAATCAATCAAACATGCATAATTCTAAAATTACTAAATCCTAAAAAAAATTGACCAGCATTTCCCCTATTTCTATCATATTTCCCAAAATTTAAATAAACATATTTCATCACATAAACACAACAAACCAATTAATCAATCAAACATGCATAATTCCCAAATTACTAAATCTTAAAAAAAAATTGGACAGCATTTCCCTTATTTCTATCATATTTCCCAAAATTTAAATAAACATATATTCATCACATAAATACAACAAATCAAGTAATCAATCAAACATGCACAATTATAGCCTTATATCACCGCAGCACACAGTCCCAGATCCTATCTCCACTATTTTATAATTCGTACATGCTACTAAGTTCACTATATTAATTATACATTAAGGTTTAAAATATTACCTCTAATATAAAATCCTCCAAAGCTTGATCTCACCAACAAAGTTGTCGACAAAATACCTACTCAAATATAACAATATACAAAAAAATAATA
This sequence comes from Humulus lupulus, assembly GCF_963169125.1. Taxonomy (NCBI): domain Eukaryota; kingdom Viridiplantae; phylum Streptophyta; class Magnoliopsida; order Rosales; family Cannabaceae; genus Humulus; species Humulus lupulus. The sequence continues at coordinate 77,250,062 of NC_084800.1, forward strand.
AAAAAGTTAACAAAATATAAAGAAAAATATCATAAAGCTATATTGTAACTAAATAAACAATAAAATGCTTAAAGAAAACAAATAATTTGTTATATGTACACATTTGTTTACTTAAACCCGAAATAATTTTATTTTTTTTAAAAAGTTAACAACTCACATAAATAAAAATCGACTATAAATATCCTAACTAAATCAATAATAAAATATAACTTAAAAAAACAAACAATTTTAATATATACCTATTTAACCAATTAAACCCAAAATTTAAAAATAATTTTAAAAAGTTAACAAAATATAAACAAAAATTTACTAATAATAATCAAACTAAACATTTAATAAAATGAAACTTATACAAACTATATACATTAATCTATATATATACTCATTTACATAGTAAATTTGAAATTTAATTAAATTAAAAAAAAAAGTTAATAAAACTATCTAAAAATTAAAAATCCGAAATATAGTCAATTTATAAAAAAAAAAAAATCACAAAAATTATATTTAAATCATAAAAATTAATAAAATTACACTTACTTGTGGTAATTGTGCAATGTGGGTTCTTGATGTAGAAAACCCTAAAAATCCAATGAAGATTATGGGTTTTCAAATTATATCTTCAAAAAACAAAATCTATACAAAAAAATCCAAAAAAAAACCATATATAAGTTTCATAAACATATATAAATCATTATTTTAACACTAAAATTGAAAAAAAATGGCTGAAAACGTACCTAAATGGGAAGAACCTTGGTTGGGCGCTGCTGGTTTGGGAGGAAAACGGTCTGAAATTATGGTATGAGTGAAATGGGGCTCGGCTGGGATGATGAGGGTTTTATTATGGGAGACCCAATTGCGTCAGTGGCCCACTGACGGTAATGGACGTTTGCTTCAGTGGGGCACTGACGCAAATGCCCATTACCGTCAGTGGGCCACTGACGCCGTTAACAGCCCATTTGCGTCAGTGCCCCACTGACACAAACGGTTCCATTAAACAGCGTCAGTGTACGTTATGACGCAATTGGGCCCTCATTTGTGGCAGTGTCCAACTGCCACAAATGCTAATTCTTGGTTAACAGCGTCAGTCAACTGCGTTGACTGACGCGTTTGACTGACACAATTGCCATTTTTTGTAGTAGTGTGGCCTTTAGGATTTGGGATGGGTTGGCTAGGAAATCTTCCTTCTTCTCTCTCGGTTACAACATTAGCAAGTTGACCCAATTGTATCTCGAGTTTGGCAATGGATTGAGACTGATTTTGTAAGATTTGTTGGGTGGATTGCATGAATTGTTGTAAGGTGTCTTCTAAGGAAGGTTTTCTTTGTGGAGGGTAAGGTTGACTTGGTTGGGCATGATTTGGATTTGGCATGTTGAATTGGTTTCCATGATTCATTTGTGGTTGGTTTTGTCTCCATGAAAAATTAGGATGGTTTCTCCAATTTGGATTGTATGTGTTGGAAAATGGGCTATCAGAAGAAGGTTTTTCATATGAATGTAAAGCATTAGCCTCTTCAGAAAATGTTTCAATAAAAGAAAGACATGATTGAGCATTATGACATGAACTAGCACATAAAGAACAAACATCTTTTTTAGGTTGCACATGAGAATTCATAGATTGACTTATTACTAAGGCTTCTACTTTTCTTGCTAATTTTTCAAATGATGTTCTTAAATCACTTTCTTCTTTTATTTCATATTTTCCTTCTCTTTTCGGTGAAGGATTGGCTCTAGACCTGGGCTCAGAATAATTCCATTGTTGTGAATTAACAGACAATTCTTCAAGAGTGTCTCAAGCCTCTTGCCCTTGCAATTTTAAAAATTTTCCGGTATGCATAGATTGAATCATTTGTCGGTTTGAAGGGGTTAAACCATCATAAAAATATTTTACAAGTCTCCATTTTTCAAAACCATGGTGGGGACATTTTAATAATAAATCTTTAAATCTTTCCCAACATTCATAAAATTCTTCGTTATCTTTTTGATGAAATTCGGAGATTTCTCTCCTTAAACTATCAGTTTTGGACATGGGGAAAAATTTAGCAAGGAATTTATTAAAAAGTTGATCCTAAGTGGTTATGGTTCCAGTTGGAAGTGAGTTTAACCAAGCTTTGGCTCTATCTTTTAAAGAAAAAGGAAACAACCTAAGTTTAACCGACTCATCTGAAAAAATTTGAAAACGAAAGATTGAGCAAATTTCCAAAAAGTCTTTTACATGCATGTATGGATCCTCTCTTTCTAAACCATAAAATGATGGTAACAATTGAATGATTGATGGTTTAAGTTCAAAATGAGTGGCATTAGTAGTGGGCAAAACAATGCATGACGGATCATTAGATGAAATAGGTAAAAAGTATTCAAGATGAATTTTTTCTTGCACAACATTAGGTTCTTGTTCCATTATACTTAAACTTTCAAAAACACTTTCAATTTCACATAAAGACACTAATTTTTTCACCAAACGATTTTTTGAATTACGATGCCAATGATGCATACAATGTCACAAATTTCACCAAGTAACACAAACAATCACAAGAAAACAAATTTCTGATGTGGAAGATCAGTTAGAACTGCAACCACAGAGCATACTTATAATAAGAAGAGATTATAATATTTATATATATATATTTTTTGTTATGATTTTTATGATTTTTTTATTTTTATTTTTTTGTTTAACTTGTTCCCAAGCCTATTTGATTCCATTTACTCACAACTTAATAACAACTCCCCGAGGTTAATTAATAAGCGTGGATGAGAACTTTGCCAAATTTCCTTTAAGCAAAAGTTGCTTATGTTGAAAGAACAAGCTTTGTTTTTTTAGTTTTTTTTTCAAGTATTTTCTTAAACTATAAAATTACAACTAACTAAATGTGATAATTAAGAAGAAAAAAAATGACAATTGCAATAGTAAATAGTTATATAAAAATTAGGAGGCACTAATGCCATCAACTAAATGATCAACCAAAAAAAAAAAAGCAAGGAGGCACTAATGCCATCAACCAACACTAATAATAATAATGATAATAATAATAAAACTTAGGAGGCACTAATGCCATCAACTAAGATAATAAACAAAAATAAAATCTAGGAGGCATTAATGCCATCACTAGAGGAGATAGATTATTCAAGTATGTAGGAGGCAAAAAATGCACTCAACTATCAAGTATGTAGGAGACACAAATGCACTCAACTAACTAAAAAAAAACATAAAAAGTAAAAGAAAAAGAAAAAGAGTTAGGAGGCACAAATGCACTCAACTTATAAGTATGTAGGAGGCACTAAATGCCATCAACTATCAAGAAATATATATAATATAATATATAACAATATAAATAAATATATGTATAATTTTCTTTTTTTTTTCTTTTTCGATTTTTACTCTTTTTTTCGATTTTTTTTTATAGATATATATTTTTTACTTTACTTTTTTTTTTAAGATAATAGTGCAAATAAAAATAAAATAACTAGTAGAAGAATGTTACTTAGTAGAAATATCGTTTCTTTCTTGCAACTCCCCGGCAACGGCGCCAAAAAATTGTTGAGCACAAAAGATGGTGTTTTAATAATTATACTCGCAAGTGCACGAATCGTTTCATAATATAATGTTCATGTAAGTATGAGGTCGAACCCATGGGAGTTGACTAACATCAAAAGAAACTATTTCAAACAAAGCAAGAAAATTCTAACCTAGTTCCAAATATTTGATGAGATTTTGTTTTAGAAAAATAAAAGACAAGTAATAAAAAGATTAATGATTAAATAGAAAAATGATTTTCAAGTGAGATATGTAAAATAAGATTATTAAGATATTAGAATCCACAAAATGCAAGTTCAATAGTATTTATAAGTATATTGATTCCCAAGTTTAGATATAGTTGAAATAAATCACACTATATTTTTTTCAAAATATATTTTCTATTCAAGTACAAGTTACTTCCAAAAAGGTAGGATTTTTCTTCACTTATATAAGATATAATTTCTAAGCATTAGTTGTGTTACAACCTAATGAAACTACAAAAAATCAAAGAGATTATGTTTAGGCAAAATATGATACTTATGCTCTAAGAATTAGATGTGAACAATTTAATGAAAAACATTTAATCAAAGAATATCATATTTTTGCATAATGAAGAACTAAGTGTAATATGCTTTAACAATCAATAATAGATGAAAAATGCATATCTTTGATAGAAAAATCCATAAACAATTTTGCACAAATAGGAAATCAACATACAATAAAAAATACTATCTAGTTACATTTTGCTTCATCATCATCTTAATAATCTTGAAAAAGATTAGAAGCTCATAACTAGATTGAAATAAAAATTACAAAATAACATACTTGACATGCTCTTCAAAAGATGAAAATGGTAGAGAGAAAATAATGAAGAGAAGAGAAAAATATGAAGTGTAGAAGAGGTTGAAAAGGTGAAGAAGAGCCTCCCAAATGGTCTTACAAGACTCTATTTATAGGAAAAATATGGAGATTAAATTAATCAAATTAAAATAAATAAATTGATTAATTTAATTGTGTTGGGAAGTGGTAGGATAAAAAGAGTAAGTGTAAGGGTATTGGAAAGATGAAATGTTTGGTTGGATGGAAGATTAGTGAAAAACTAGAGTGAAAAAATGAATTAGGAATGTTTATTTAGGTAAGAAAAATAGGGAAGAGTGAATTGATATTTGAGTGAAAAATATTAGGAATAAAAACATGATTTTTTGGTCTTTTTTTTTTTTGTGGCTGTGGCAGGGTGGGTTCGGCTGGGCAAGAGCCAGGCAGGTGGAGAGGCTGAAAATGGGCCTGGGCGTGCTGGGCCGAAATGGGGGAGCAGCTGGCGGGCCTTGGTGTGGCTGTGCTTGACAGCTGGCGGCATCAGGAGCTGAAGGAGGCTTGGAGTAGATGTGGTGAGGCTGGGTCCGATCGTGGGCTGGCTCCTTCCCTTTGTTTTCTTTTACAGAAATGTCATTTTTTTCATCATTCTTCTTGCTATTCAAGAGCAAATAACATACAAAAAATTCCCTATAAAACAAACATAAATTAAATTAAAACTAAATATTTTCAATAATGAAGTATACAACAAAAGTTTAATGAAAATATTAATTAAAATTTAATTTACTTAAACATTTAAGCTCAAAATTGCATCTTTTTACTTCTAACTTAACAATATTAATTTTAAATAATTAAGCCATAACATTTTACAATAATATAACAATAAAAATACACAAAAATCTATAAAATTAAAATAAACCTAATAAATTCAAAATTACTTAAAAACTTAATAAATCAATTAAAAACTCAAGAATTAAGCAACAATTAGCACATAAAAAGTTATAAAATAACTCTATTTTATAGAATTATCACAAAGCGAAGCCATTGGAGATACTCGGGATTAGGTATGTTACCTTCAAGAACTTGATTGGGAGCTAGACGAAGACCAAGAATGTAGCCATCAAGACTGTAGGCACGAACAACAGCAAGAACTAGAGATCGCCAGAAGGTGTAATTGGTGCGATCAAGACGAAGATTGAGGGGAAGTAGGTTGTTGTTGGGGAGAGCTTGTAGTGCTGGGGCAGCTGGAGCAGGGGCGCCATTGTTGCTGTTGTCATGAGCGGAAGAATTGTCAGAGTTGGTCGCCATGGATGCCTAAGCATATGATACCATTTAGAAACTCAAGATCTGGAAATTTAGAGAGAGTGAAGAGATGTGAAGTGAAATGGATGAAATGAGCTCACCTCATAACAGAGATGGCTTGATGAATTATATATTGAATAGAGTAACAGATTACAGCCAAAACACGAAGAAAGAGCCAGCTAAGTAATGAGCTAAGAGCTGAGCCAAACGAATTATGTTACAACTGAAAAACAAAATTAACAGAAAGCTAGCTACTATTAACTACTCTATCTGTAACGCCCCAACTCCTGGGACCGTTACGGTGTGCCTTGTAAACAGTGCTAAACTCGCTAATCGAGTCATTTGGCCAAAATCGTGAACTAAGTATGATTAGTGGTTTAGGGATTAAAAACTTTGGTTAAGATGTAACGTTTCACTAGAACGTTTAGTATATACATTGGGATCCCGAAAATATAAATTTCAGAGTTTATTACAGAAAATATTTACAACAGGCCGTTCTAAGCGGCAAAACAGGGTTCAACCCTAGTTCCACTTTAAACCTCGGTCGTGGCGGACGAGCAGCTGCATATGTACACGTCATCACCTAAGCTCTCCAACTCAAGGATGGTCTAGCTTCCTCTTGCCTTTACCTGCACCACATAGCACCCGTGAGCCGAAGCCCAGCAAGAAAACATAACACTATACATAAACATTATCAAATGATTATCATTATAATCATACTGAGCACAAAACTTTCAAACCAATGAGTGAGCATCACATGATTCAAGAGGGAGAGTGGCTGCTAGGTAAGCCACTAGCCTCCAAGCACTTATTTCATCCATCGACCCTCGAGGTCGGTTTGGCATTAATGCTCTTTGAGTCATTCAATGCTGATGGTCGATTAGATCTAATCTCCGTTGGCTTGCGTGAACCACGCTAAGACCGTTCTGACTAATGAGTCAGCGCTATGTGACCAGTGTCCAGTATCACTACCGAACCTGACTAATAAGTCACAGCTTCACAGCTGATACTAACACCTTTGCCAATTCTGACTGACGAGTCAGTGCAACGTGACCAGTGACCAGTGCCCAATACCACTGCCGAACCTGACTAATGAGTCACAGCTTCACAATTGTTCCTAGCACCTTTGCCAAATCTGACTAATTAGCCAGTACCATGCACAAGTAAGCAATGCTATCAATATGTATCATATGCCAATTATCCAAGAATAGGGCATTCATCATGCTTACTAAACAGTTGCCAGCATAATCATGATCATGCACAAACTCAGAGACTCAAGCTCTGGCCAATCTCATATTCATCACTCATGGCATGCCCTAATCATATATTTCTCGTGCATCATATGCATCACACTTAATCATCCAGCATGCCTCAATAATAATCATATGCAAATGGGCAAGATTGGCAAGCATTCATTATGCTATCAATGTTTACATTTAAACATCCAACATGCATCAATCATAGCCATGCATGTCACATATGGGGTGCATTTTTCTTACCTTGGGTTCGAGCGAGAATTAATAAAAGAAACGACCTTTGAGAACGATCAGCTTTTAGTCCTTTAGCGGTCACCTAGTCATAACCAAACATAAGGTAACATCAATAAAAATGATCAACTTAAGTTCCCAAATCAATATCTAGCCTCCGGGACATCAATCCCCACTTAACCGGGTACTAGGTACAACCCCGAGGCTTAAGGCTTGAATCCCCAAGCTAAAAACCCCTTCCTTGGCAAAAATGACCTTAAGGGTCGCGGCCCTCCTTGGCCATGCCGCGGCCCGCCCCTCAAACAGATGCGCCCAAACCCAGCTTACTCCAAGGGCCGCGGCTCTCCCTGACCATGTCGCGGCGCAACCTCCAGTTCAGCCAAAATGACAACTCGCACACCAGATTTCTCCCCTGCATTTTCCCTTAGAACCAGCCCCTCAAACCTGTCTCAAATCACAACCTAACACCCAATTAAACCACCAAACATCCTCTACAACTCACCCTCATCAAAACCCAAAGTAAACATCACCCAAACCTCCATTAATTCAAACTTTCTACAAGTGATTCACAAGTCAAAAGCTAAAACTCAAAATAGAGTATGAACCAGAAATTAATGATAGAAACTTACCCCAAACACGATTTGAATCCTTCCCAAAGGCCGAACTCAAGCTAAACCTCCCCAAGCTTGACTCCCTAGCTAGCTTCCTCAAGATAGGCTCTCAAAACTTAAAGAAGAGGGTGAAGGAGGACTTGTACGGGAAGGAAGGGAGAAAGAGAGGATAGGCTCTGTTTTAATATCAATCCACAGCCTTCCAAAATTCCTAAGGCTGATATAAATCTTTAAGGTCAAAAGACCATATTGCCCTTAAGCCAAATAAATCCCTCTAAAAGCTTCCGAGGGTAAAACCGTCATTTCCCGCCTATCTCGTTAATTATAATTAACGCTCTCCAATTCCCGCTATTTTCAATATTCCCAAATACCAATAAATCATATCCCATTACCCTTTAATTCTCGGTAATGCTTTAATCATTAAATTCACCCCGAGACTCACCCCAAGCCCCGAACTTAAACCCGTTATGACTAGACCGAACACTTACATCTCATGATCGTCTCATGTCGAAAAGCTCGAACCAATCCACCTTATAATGTGGCTATAATTATAATTCACCCATATGCATAAAATTACACAATCACGCCCCCAACGGCCAAATTACCAAAATGCCCTTGCATTTAAAATATGAGCTCATATGCATGCATTCACCATCATATAATAATATAATTCACATAAACATGCATATAGTCATTAAAATATCATAACAAATCAATTATGGCCCTCCCGGCCTCCTAATCAAGGTCCTAAACCTTATTAGGAAATTTGGGGCATTACACTATCTCATTCCTAATACGTGGATTTCTTCAACTTCTTTGGGTGTGGATCTTGAGGTTTTTTATTATTATTATTTTGATTGTGTCAAAGCTGGGTTCATCTTTAGGCGTGGATCCTCAATTTTTTTAAAATGTTTTGAATCTGGGTTCATATATGCATTTTTGTTATTGGCTTTAGATTTGTGGGTTTCAACAGATCGTGGAGGGTCGACAAACTTGAGTTTAAAAATGCGAGGCACTTGTCTGAATCTAGGTTCTTTAATGTTGCAACTCTTGGGTTTTTACGGGTGTTGTTGAATCTGTTTGAATCTGCAACTTATGGGTTCTTTAATGCTTTTGAGTTTAAATCTATTTTCAATATGATGTTTGAAGTTTAGTCGAACGATGGCACAGAATCATGGGTTAGTCAGAGACTTTGGGTGTTTGAGGGTTTGGAATGTCTACAACCAAGTTGATTAGTTGATTTGTATAAAATGATAAATTGATAGTTCGTGGGTTTGGTTTTGGACTCAAATGAGTTTGATGAACATTAACATAAATTTGAGTTATTAATTTTTGCATCTAATGAGAAATTTTCATTTTAATTTGATGAAATCATTTTTATTTTGTTAATTAATTCAAATATTTTTTTCCTTGTAAAAAAAAATAATACAAAATTTTTAATTGAAATTAAAATAATTTTTTATTTAAAATATAATTTTAAAATAAATTAATAAGTTTTTCAATTGAAAATATAACGAAGACCAATGATGTGCTGACATCTGTCACCGAAGTGAGCTCAATTAACAGTTAACGAACTTGGTAGTTACGGATGTAACAAAAATGAAAAATTCGGTATTTTTGCCTTTGAAAAATAAGATTGATTATATATGTGTATAAAACAAAAAATATTAAGTATTTATGCTACAACTACCCCTATAATTAATTTGTGATTCTATAGAATATGAGATTATAAAAGTACCTATAGAGTACTTGCACAAAAATACTCCAGTACTTATATTGATAACCATCTCAACAAATTAAGTGCATAATTAAAAAATATAAGAATATAAACAGGTATTTATTGAAATTTTAAAGATAGTAACTGACCCTAACTAATCTGCCAAGTTCTTATTATACTCACATTCACATCACTTCTTGCACGAGCATTAAAAATACGAAAGCCAGGATTTGATGTGAATGATCGTTAAAAAAAAATTGTAACGACCTAAGCCTGTAGTACCTTTAAAAAGATCGGTGCAACAGATTTATACAATTATACCTAAAATAATATTGTATAACTTTATAGTAACATTATCATTGCTATCTAATATCGGATCCCACTTATTTGAATTTAATAAGTATTATAGAATAAATCTAACTAATCATAACGTACCACCTTATATAATGTTGGACACCTTAAAAGACACCCTTAAATAAACCGGAGCTATTAAAGAGGTGCATTTAAATCTACAATAAAAGATAGATTAAGAAGGGTGCTCAAATTATCGCATTAGGCGACGAGTTTCAAATCGAAGTGTACTCAAAATTTCCGAGGTTGAACAAAGACAGATGTTCTTCTTGAGGGGACAACGAAGCATCCTGTGGACTCTTCATAAGTAGACGCCTTGACTACTTCATCAGTGGACATTAACTGCACCATATTTTCATATGAAAAAAATGCCATTATTGTTAACTAATATATAATAGAAATTTCCAAGAGTCACTCAAAACGCTCATGAAATCGTGTTTTATGGTTAGAAAAAATCTAGTGCTCGGAGCATTACTCAGAAGTGAACAAAATAGCTTTGAATCAGATTGCAATTCTATGTTTTAACTTCTATAGATTTCAATAATCATCTACTATGAATGTGGTAGTTGGGTGTCCTGTTTGGTTCCGCTATGGTTTAAACAAACTACTCTTTTATTAGCAACTCATAATATACATGAACCATAAGTTTCAAATATAATGTAACATTTGGGTTTGGGCGCAAAAGCAATATCACTTGTCTACACTAATTTTGTTCGAGAAAAAAACTGATTTACCTGTACAGGATGTAATTCAAAATTTCTAGCTCTTAGTGCTGGACTGGCAAATGACACCTCAGTGGGACGCGCATTGATGACGACCACAATATATGAGTAGCTGAGACCGAAAAAATAATTGCAGCATTATCACTAATTCCTACTATTAAAGTCAGATAAAAAGACTGAAATCTCATTTTTACTCACATTGGATCTAGTTGAGATAACCCCGGTTGACCTTCATGACCGTCTTCGATGCTCATTACTATGACTCCAGGAATTGATGATGGACCAGTGTTGTGAAAGCGTAATCGCTCCTAAGAACATAAGATATAATGTGTAAATCGACCAATTAATTGACATTGCCTTTGAAGTAATATCTTACCAGTCACCAGAAAATTACATTTTGGAGAATAAAGAAATGAATGAGAAAAAATATAAGAAAATTCATGTTTTTCTTTCTTCCTTATTTTGTTAGCAGAAACCCCAACCCTAATTACTAATTAGAAGTTTGGAAGGAGACCAAAAAAGATATTATGAAGACAAGAGTGGAATATCATCTTTAAGAGGAAACACAGAAACTAAATTATTAAAGATTGATCAGTTCCCAACAATATAGCGTAATGGACTAATATAACCAAAGCTCTCACCTGGATAGCATTTGCTGTCCTCAGACAGAATAGCGGTGAAGAGTACCTAATGCGTAACAAATTTGAGAAATTCTCCACAGCATCAAGGATGTGACTTCTCTGAGGTTTGAACGATGGATCTGCCAATCTAGGTTTGATTCTGAAAATAGATATAAAGTCTCAGATTAAAATCAACAGAAATAACATATGCATCATCTTAAAAGGGTCCTCTGGATGCTTGAAAAGGAAACTTAAAAGAGGCAGCTGCAGTCGATGTAAATATACTAAAAATATAGTAATAAATATCAGAAGCAATGCCTTTAATTATCATTATAATCATTTTCTTTTAAGAAAGGACTAGAAATCCACATTTGCGATGTAGTGAGATGCAGTACAATGAAATTATTGTATATAGAATATACTAGTGCTTAGTGCTTACAGTGGCCAGCTTCTCTCGTTCTTCTGTTTTGGAGGAAGGCCAACTCCCCAGTTGTTAGAATTGTATGTAAAGTCGAGCCTGGGTACAAAGATGAATAACATCAAATCTAAAGTAGATAAAGAATGCTCAGATCACACTGATTATATGATAAAAAAACAAAAATGTTCATCGCTTATAAGAAAAATGAAAATTCCTATATATGGGATTCAAAACTAGAGAAAGTAACTGAACAAGAATAACAATGGACCTGTTAAACCAATCACCAGAGTTGTATGAATCACGATCCAGTGATTTTGAGCGGAGCATCTCATCACCTGAGTGAAAAAATGGTATTCCCTGTACACAAAAATTCTTAGGATACTTGTTTAGGAAAAAATTACTAAAATTGCTGTAACTGTACATAATGAACATTTAATTAGAAAATTAGAATGTTATCAACAAAGCTTAAAAAAAGTGATTAAAACAGGCAAAAGTAAAACACTTGATTGAGACTAGTTAAAACCTGTGACAGCGCAATTATACTTGTTGCCAAATGATTTATCCAGCATCTCTCATCAACAGAGATTTCCATTGGAGTCTACAAATAAATAACTGCGTTAGAGACAAAGTACATGTAAGATAACAAAGCAGTGATAAATAGGATGATCATACCTTCATGCTAATAATGTCAAACAGAGTCTCATTGTCATGAGCAGAAACATAATTAACCTGAAAATTACAAGCACACCATTAGAGTCTAATCTTTCTTTTATTCCTTATTTGAAGAAGTAATAAAAAAACTAGCACCAGAACAAGTAACTTCAAAAGGGGCATTAATTAGGTAAATGCAAACTGCTGATGCTAAGCCAACAAAACTAAAATACCAAAACTTGGAGTCAGTCCTTACAGTTTCTGTGGGGTTTGAAGCAAATCCAACAGGGGCGCCACCATGAGTTAATACTTCAGATCCTTTTACCTACATAATCCATTGAACTTCAAGTCAAGACAATGTTTTTGGTTTTAACAATGATAATTACAAAACAGGGTAAAGTAAAGTTAAAATGATCATACAGTTGAAAAAGATATCAGAAGATTCACAGAATAAATGGACAGGACTCATTTTAACAATTCCATCAATCTATATAATTTGAAAGAGTACTTATATTGTTATGCAATAGAATTGTTTATGTAAGAAAATCAGATACTGAAATAATACTAAATCATTTTAAAAATAATAATAAGCATTTGATCTCAACAACAGGTGGGTCACTAAAGTTATGGAAATTGCTTATTTATCTGCCACATAGAACAATAACTGTTTAAAGAACTAAACTATATTAAAATATAACAACAGGTAAGCATATATATAGCATCGCAAAGTATGGTTCACACTACTAGGCTATATGATTCAATTTCATCAGACTTCATTCTTGAGAAGGACTGCATTACCTCTTTCCCTTCACAATTTGTTAGCACAAAGTCCCTCAAATTTGCAGCCATCCCAACCTGAATAGTGAATAATTTTGATTAGAAAAAAATCCTAAAAATTAAAATCAAAGTTGAAGGCATTAGTCTGACATTAGATAATAAATTATGTGTTGAAGTTTAATAATAGTATATTTATATTTATAAAACTTGTCCTCCCACTGACTCCTACAATTTTGAAAACTCTAGCATATTACTAGGAAGATCCCAGAGAGGAATCAAACCTCAGACCTAATGAAGGTGAAGAAAGCTCCAGCATATTTTATGTTGGTCTCCATGAAAAATGTAAAACCTCAAACCTCAAAGATGATAGTTAAACTTTATTATCTTTTCTGAGTCTATGATCTTATCAAATATTTGATATATCTAGCTCAACAATAGGCAAAAAGGAATCAAATCTGGTACAACAGCAAGCATGCAAGCATGATCCATGACAGGTGGATGGAAATACTGATACCAATATATGTGTGTGTGTTGAAGGCAAAAATAGAAAACTATCAAATTATGAGCTTAAATAAATTTATGGCTATAAGCTTACTAATGTGGTCTACTGGAAAAAAAAATTAATAAAGTAGGATATCCAGAGATAAATAGATGAATGAGTAAAACAGCCAGCCTTACTTAAATATTCCTTTTGAAGAAAATGGTGTATCTTTATTTAGCATTTATTTCATGAAAAAACTAGTGTATCACGAATAGATTTATTTTCAAGAAATAGTATACATATGCATCAATATGTTTAACCTGAATGTGATCCTTTGAAGCTGCAAGCATTTCTCCAGCAGCTGTTCCATGGTCATGATCATTAGGCTGCGAGAAAAGAACAATGAAGTATCAACCATAGTTAAAATAATTACGTTCTCAAAAATCATAATTTGTGATCTAGAAAAAGAAAAAAGAAAAAAAGGTAATTGTCATAGTAATAGAACTTCGTTATACAAAACTTTGGTCATCTGCCAGTGATAATTACGACAAATAACTCAAAGTAAACTTGATCAGGTAAGTTGCTGCAAATAAAATATTTCCTTTATAATACAAACTATGGTATGAAATGTATCAAAACATCAACACTTAAGGAGCTGGCAACTTAAGAACCTAATCTTTTTTTAAAAAAAATGATTGTGATACTGGTGCAGGTAATAAAGAAATATGATGACTGCTACACTTTCTTCATGGATATTTTAAAATTATTCTGCAGAAATTATGAAAATTACCTGCAACAGTAAGCCAGTCACAAATCCTTGTTGAAGAGGATGACCAAATGGAGATCCACCGAGTACTGCATCCCGAATTCGATCGTTGAAACTAAGTTGAATTTCAAAGTTACTTGTGAAAATTAGATGTATATTAATGAAATGAATAGCACATATGATTGATGTGAATTGACATTCACTTTCTCAATAGACAAAAAAACTGATTCTAGACACTGCTGTACAATGACAAAAGTAAAAACATTTACCAAGAGTTTAAAGTCCTAATAAAATTGTCAGCATTTCATAACTATCCAGGAAAAAGGTTCTATTTCATGGAATACATCCATACGCTTGATTCTCCACTTCATAAGGTAGGATACAACTAACCTATACTGCTTTACATATACATATACAATTATATATGTGTATGTATGTATATATGCAAATACAAATTGGGGATTTTTGCATAATTTCCTCCAGAGTTTTTCATTTGGGCATTCTGGTCCTTGAGATTTGTTTTTTCGCAATCTGAACCATAAACTTATAAATTACAGCAATCAAGTCCCCAATTCGTTAGTGGCTGTAAAAATCTTGCAGAATCTTCACACAGCAGTCACATGGGGCCTTCTTTTAAGGACAATTTTGGTATTGCTCTAGCTATGTGGCTTGAAGGGAATATTAGCTTTCAAAAATCAAATTTACCTACTTCTATTTTATTCTTGTGCAAAATATGCTTTGAAACATATGGGAACAGAAAAGTAAGTTAAACAAATTATCAAATATAGAACAAAGAATACCTCCCTATTCCAGTGCCAGAAAGATTGACTTGTGATGCATTTACCCCACGTCCGTTCCTGGCAACTTCACCAAAGTCCCATCCTTCGCCATATCTTTAAAATAGTGAAACAGAAATTTTATGAAATTATCACTAAAATAACTAGTGTCTAGTTCATTAGAAGTCAAAAACAAACTTCAAGAGCAATAAAAAGAGAAACAACTGGATGAAAAAGAGAAGCTACCAAGCGAAACCTACATATAGACACTGGAACCATCGACCCCATCCTTTTCCTTTGTTAGGCTGGAGATTGCATGCTTTGCTTTCATCTAAAGAAAGATTAAAATCTTTATTTTCTTTGCTATTTTATCACAGATATGCACGATATTAAATTGGTCAATAAATGCTTACCATTGTTCTTTTCATTATATGACCCATAAGGTCAAACCGAAATCCATCAACCTGAAATAGAACATTACTATGATTAATCTCAACAGCTTATAAACCTCTAGATAAAATCTAGAAGTGAAGGTGTAATGATGGATAGAAATCATAAACCCTGCTTTAAGTTCAGTTTACTCTATAACATACCATATGAAAAAAGAATACACACTTACGGAAAATAAAGAAACTTTTTATGTAAGAGAGGAATATAATGTACCATTCTGTAGTAAAGGAATCACCTTGTAATTAACAACCCAATGCAGAAGATCATCAACAATCAAACGTTCAACCATAAAATGCTCACTGGCAGTGTTGTTTACACAAGTACTGTTCTCAATAAATCCATCAGTGTTTCTTCTCAAATAGTAACCTGGAACAATCTGGTAATGAAATTCCATGTCACAACAGAAGACTGCATATCTTCCAAAAAAATAAAAAATAAAATAAAGATGGGAGAATACTTATATACATGGTGGAATCTTATAATCATTACGTAACTATACTTTTTCAGCATGCATAATGGGACAGGGGGCATTTATACCAGATCACAACCTTATCAAGAACAGAATTTTCATCATAGGGCCCACTTCCATGTAAATGATTATAGACAACATCGAGTACAACTCTGAGGCCAATACAATTAAGTGCCTGCACAAAAATATTGTTGTTTTTATCTGTTAAGCCCCGACTACCTGCAAGGAAGTTAGCAAACCAATAGAACAGTACAAAGAGACAGTAGAGAGAAATGGTGGCTAAAACCAGTAGCAATTGTATCTCAATTCAGCAGCCAAACAGTACAACTTTCCACAGGAATTCGAGGGCCTGGGACCCTCCTATGCAATAAGCAGATTCTAGCTCAAGCATGCCCCACTCACTGACCTCCCCACTACCTATATTGGCTCACTCTCTTTCTGTTACAGCAATGACCAAAGAGCCCCTGACCCAACAGAAAGACTACCTTACCCCTTATGTGTTGACCTGGCTCTCCTAGCATAAGTGAACCGTATATCAGTCCTAACATTATCAGTAAAAATCTAATGAGTAGATACCATTAAATGGATAATAGGCATGAAAACAGAAAACTAGACAAGGTAAGACCAAAGAGAACTTCAATCTTAATAGAAACTGTTTTAACTTCAAAAGAAGAGAAGGAAATTGAATACAGGACAAGGGATCAAAAATTCAATCTGAACCTTGCTTTCTCAGTTTTTTTGCAAGTGAAGAAAAAAGGTCAGTTTAGTTGGCCATTTCAATAAAGACATAATATCCTGACCTTAACCATCTTTCTAAACTCAATTATACGGCATGACCCGTTAGGATTACTTGCATAACTTCCTTTAGGGACTCCCCAGAGAACAGGATTGTACCTTCATAAGAGAAGAAATTAATGCGTTTAGAAACACAATGCATCTAAATCAGATCGCAATGTCTAATAGAGGTCAAAATCATACCCCCAGTTATAGCCATCACTATTTTGTATAGTTGTTATTAGAGCTTGTTGCTCAGCAGAATCTGGGGAAAACTTTTCAAGTATCTCAGTGTCTGCACAAAGGGCAAAAGCAAATAAATTATGAGTTATTTGTATTAATGCTGCCACCAGCACAAAATAATTAAAGTATATCTGACATCAATTACAAGTTAAAAGATATTAAATTAAGACCTGGTCAAGGTGAAAATTCTGGCAACATCGGATAGAAAAGGTCAATTAAGGTGGATCTCTTGTATTCTTTTGAATTAAAAAATTAGTATCCCCAGTCCAATATAAATAGGTAACAGAATTAAAATATTTACATGACACTACAATTTCACAATGAGATTCCTTCTCTAATCTAAGCATTTGAAAACTTGTTTTATTATTTTTATTCAATTTGACCATATACAATTACCAGACTCCAAGTCTGGACCACCCAACCATTCGAATGAACCCCAAGTGGCAGAAAACTTTTTTTTATTTGACCTAAGTAAGCATATACATACCAACAGACTTCCACTTCTCTTTCTCATCATCAACATCAGCAAACTGGAAGGTTGGTAGTAAATGGACATGAGTAAGACCAGCATCTGACAATTTCTTTAAATGACGGACACCTGCTGAATCCTTCAAGCAGTATATGTTCACTATTAAATAATACATATTCACGCCATTCTTTTTTTAAGCATTTATTACATAAAGCTTGGCTATAATAGAGTAATGAATGTGCTCGTGAATATGCAGTTCATTGTGATTTTTCATTATACTAAGTTTAAAGGTACCAATTCATGTTTGAAAATTGTATTTATCACAATGGAGAAATCTCAGATATTTGAAAGAGATGTCAAAATAAAATATTGTAAGGCTCGACCAACATATTCAGACTACTTCAAGCAGAATCTGTGTGTGCTTTATTCTGTTAGGTGCCTTAATATGTTTGAAGCTTAACTTTTAGGGCTCATAGAAAATTCTTGTGCCACAAGTCATGCCGAATTCCCCCAAAAATGTGAACGCCCTCTTTGGAAAAATCATCCCTTCTTCATCAGTTTACCATTTAAGCTTAATGAAGATGTTAACCCACCCAGGCATGAACCCAGAGCATCAGAAAATGGCAACTGAGGAATGCAAAGAATTACAACAACAGGGACTAATCGAACCAACCACCTCTTTATGGGCATGTCATGCTTTCTACGTCAATAAGAGATCAAAACGGCTCGAGGAAAACAGAAGCTGGTCATCAATTATAATCCTCAGAATGAATTTTTGGCAAATGATAAATTCCCCCTACCAAACAAAAATTCCCTATCTTGTCAAAGGCCCAAATATTTTCTAAATTCGACCTAAAGGCTGGGTTTTGGGAGTTGGGTATCAAAGAAGAAGATAGGTCCAAAACAGCCTTCTGCATTCCAAATCACCACTATCAATGGATTGTCCTTCCCTTTGGTCTCAAAACAGCTCCATCACTGTTCCAAAAGGCCATGACTAAAATCTATGGCCCTATTCTAGATAAGGTCCTAATCTACATTAATGACATATTGCTCTTCTCACAAGATGAACAAGCCCATCAAAATCTTCTGCCCAAATTCATTTCTCTCACAGAAGTCCATGGAGTCATGCTATCAGGAAAAAAAAAAGATCATAGAACAAGCCCAAATTGACTTTTCTGGGGATGAAGCTTATTAAAGGCCAATATAAAGCCCAGCATAGCCCAAGAGTTGTTAAAGTTTCCCGAAAATGACTTCACAAAGGTCAAAATTCAACAATTCCTAAGAATTGTAAACTATTTACGAGATTTTGTCCCGCGACTTTCGGAAATGACAAGACCACGCAGCGACATGCTTAAAAAGCAAAATCCACCATGGTCACAAGAGCAAACTATAGCAGTCAAAAAACTAAAGGAAATAATGCAGACACTACCATCTCTGCAGATTCTTTCTTATGGGAAAAAAATCCTGCAAACAGACGCTAGTGATCGATATTGGGGAGTGATCCTACTTGAACAAGACAAGACAGGGAAAAGAAAAATGTGGATACAAGAGTGGCCACTTCAAAGACTCTCAGCTCCATTATCATTCTACCCTTAAAGAATTATTGGCGATAAAGATGAGTATTACAAAATTTGAATTCCATCTGATAGGACATCATTTCTTCGTAGAAACAGACTTTGCCGCGTCCAAAGAAATGATTGGTCTAAAAAAGAGCAAAACGACAAATGCACAACTTTTGAGAATGACAGTTTGGTTTGACAACTATTCTTTTGACATTAAACACATTCAAGGCAAAGACAATACTGTGGCTGATTTCTTATCCAGATCACCCCTGCTATAAATCTAGCCTCAGGAGACTCACCAAGAGCCATCCTCATTGTCATCCAAAACTCACCACATACCATCCCAATCATATTCATGATAGCTTCTTCCTCTTCTGTCACACACAACCAATCTTTTCCCCGAGATGCAAAAAATATCCTTCCAAAAACATCCAACAAATCAGCCAGAGAAAGAGCAACCCACAGAGCAATCGTTATCCAGAATTTTATGATCTCCAAACTTGGACCTTCTATACAAAATGATTTTGGAATCCATCCAAAGTATCCATTTGCCCAAATCCTCCCTCTCCGAGATGCCATCTTCACATCAAAACCAATAATTAGATCTTTCTCTGGTAATTTTGAACCAATTACTCTATGAATGATAGAGCATCCTCGGAAGAATTGTAATTTGATTGGTTTACTGATGAGATCTGTACAGAAGATGCTTCCATTTGCAGCGTGGAAGAATTGCTTTTCTTTCTTCCAATATTCTGGAGGGAGAACATCTAGGTTCATCATGGTGCATGATGCTCCAATGTCAAAGAATGCTGCTACTTTGACTGGCCGAGCATACTTTGTAGAGAGGATCTACATGGAGATGATTGGCGATGGTTGTATTGTATTGATTGCTGCCATATGGTAGAATGCATCTGGGGCCTTCTGTTGTTCGAATGCACAGAGAGATTCTGGATTGATCTCGTCATCAGTAGAGAAGATGGATTCTAGATCATTCTCTTCGAGAGATATGCCTGTTGTTTGTTGAATATGGGAGATCAGTTTGGCAGTTTTCCCTTTGGAGCATTGCTTGGCATAATGTCTTTTTTCACCACAGATGAAACATCTATCAGACTTCTTCCTGAAAGACCGCTTCCTTCTTAGGAACTTGAATGAGCGGCGTCCCTTTTCCTTTGAGGATTTAGAGGTCCTAAAGGTTTTAAACCTTTTGTTGTGTTTCCTTTTTCTAGAAGGCAAGAACATGCTGATTCTGATTGACATTTGATTCGTATGTCTTTTTGGCTGCAAATCTTTCCAAACTTCTTGGATTGTTTCATGAATTCTTGGATAAATTTGTGTTGAGAGCACATCTTTTCCAATGCCTTTAGAACTAGTTGATAGATTTCTCCAATCGTAGCATCGGCTAAGGTTCTTCCTGTTCCCGAGAGAAGTCTGAAGGTTTCTTCTCCTAGTGGTTCTAGTATGGACGAGAGGAAAGCCTGTTTTAGGTTTGGGTCATCAATTCCACCTATTTGGTAGAACCGTTGTGTTATCTTTTTGTAATGCTTCTCCAAATCTCTCTTATCCATTGAACAACATTTTAGTTTGAACAATTTTGCGCAAAGTCTTTCAGTGACTTGAGCGTCTTGTCCGCAAAACTCAATATACAGATAGGTCAGGGCATTTGTGACAGATAGAAGTTGTAAAAACATCATTTGTCTATAATCGTCCAGACTTGTCCACCAGTCGTACCTGTAAAACGGGAAACAAAGCTGAAGAGAATCGTTCCTGTCTGTGCTTCCGGTCTCTGTGATTCTAGGCTGAGCCAAGCTTGAAACTCTTGGAACCTTTCGCGCCATTTTGATGGAGGGAGATCATCTAAAGTAAAAATTTGAAAATTTGAACTTTTACTTTTTCGTTTTTAGGAAACATGTGTTGTTGTTGATTCATTTCCACTTTCATCTTCGCTTGTGATTATTGGTTCGGTCTGTGAGTTTGATTCAGCTGGTTGAACCATCAGATGTGGAAATGTTCCATCGTCATCGCTGGATAAAGTTTTACTGGATAAGCTCTCGGGGTCACTCAGGATAAAATCATCAGAAATTGAGCTTATTTCTTCAAACCAGTCTCCTGAAGAATTGTCTGAACTAGTCGAAGAGCTTTGATCGTCTGAGTCTATTTCATTTTCTGCGATGTGGAGAGTGCTTGTATGTTGAATCGTTTGTGACAGAGGATTTATGGTTGGATGAACCATAAGTTGCTTGAGTTCGTCTGTCGGTTGGCTTGGTGGTTCTTTCTTCTTCCCCTTTTTTGTCTTCTGTTGTTGGTTTTCATCAAGCATGCGCCTTAATCTTACAACAGAGTCCTCTTGTATAGATCCAGTAATAAGAAAAGGCTGAGAGGCTTACTGGCGTCGTAGTTATCCTGAACAGGGACGAGGTTCTCAAATAGCTAGTTGAAGGTGCCTTTGTCGATTCTTGTTGGCAGAACCGATTCTTGAGGGATTCATATTGGGTTTTTAGGCTCTTCATCTCGGCTTCTTTTGCCAAGAATACTGACATCAGAATTGATTTTGCTTTGATGATGGCTAGAAACTCTTCATGAGTCTGTTGGATCTTTGCAGTGAGTTTGTCAATGACAGTAGTCTGGGATTGTTTTACTACCGTCTCTATTCTGGTATTCTATAACTCGACTTGCTTTAAGACCTTATTTTGGGCAATCATATTTTCTGATCGCCAGTTGAGAACTTCTTCGGCAGGAGATACCTTCTTAAGAGACCCATCTGCGTTTCTGGTTGTGGGGTTTTGAACCTTTGGTTGGTGAGAAACTGTACCTTGGTCATCTTGCTTGTCAAATTTCTTGAGGAGGAAAATCTGACTCATAATCAGTAGTAGTCATCGTACACACTTGTGGAATTTGTTGTAACTGATTTTGAGCAGGAAAAGCTTCTCCATGATGTTGCATCCATTTTGCTGCCTTTTTGTAGCATGGCAAAATGTTCTGTTGGGGAGCTGAAAGTGGAGGCTCTTGGGAGCCTGTTAAAGGAAGCTCAATGTCTCATCCAATTGGTTCTAAAGGAGAGTCAGGTAAGCCCTTGGGAGCAGAATATTTGACTATATAGTCAAACTTTCCAGAAGGTTGACCTAACAATCCTATTCCCTTTTCTCCTTGATCTAGCCGTTGCTTAAGTCGTTTTCCTGAGCTGGGACGTCGCTTTGGCTTTGGGAGATCTTACTCCACTTTTAGGCAAATTTTGCAGTCGCAAACATCCCAATACTTATGTCCATCCGTAGATTCGAAAGCATAAATAGGGCTGCCTTGAGAATCGAAGGATTGGATTTCCACATCAGTTGGTGTGACAAAGGTCATCATATACTGGGTGGTAAAGCAACTGGGAGCCTTTGTTTGAGTTTTGTCAAAGATTATTTCGACAGAGGCATCTTCTTTTTTGTGATAAGATGGTTCAGTAAGAGTCTGAACAGCTTCATAAGATCATCTGTAGAGATTTGCCTTGGAATATGAGAGCATGTTGGAACTTGGGTAGAGTCTACTGAGACCAGTAATGCTTCTTCAGCTGTTAGCAAAGAAAGATCCAGAGTATGGTCTTAGAGTCTGTATGTCATCTGGTAATGAAGAGTAGCTCCAATGGAAGGAAGATCTTGGTCAATTCTAGAAAGTTGGGCATCTACTTTAAAAGCATCAGCCAAACGGTTGTCTTTGAGAGACATATTAAAGTTTGGAAATAGTGTAGTTATTACTGTTCCTACGTTTAATGTAGTTTCTATGGTTGCAATGCTTGTATGTTGGTAATTTCTCATTCGGGTGTCGAGCAGACTCATTCGGCAGCCGATTGGAAGGCCCTTTCGGCCATGAAGGTAAATAGCTAAGCGAATGGCACCAAAATGGATATGGGTAAATCCTTGCGCATTCCAATCGGGAATAAATTCAGGAAAAATTTATAAAATGACGAATTGGACCTCAGGAGTAGGTCTCAATTGATACTTGCTGAATTTAGAGGCTTGGATATATTCTTTTGGGACTTTGTAGGATGGTTTGATGAGCACTTTAATAGAACGGGTAAAAGGAGTCATGGATCTTGGGAATATTTGGTACGGGTTGATCAAGGGAAGGTTGTTATTGGCAATCTTATTTTCTTCAGGAACATATGATAGTTCATAAAGAAAGTCAAGTTTGTTAGCTGTGGACTTACGGAAAGATGGGGAAGGAGTAAGTGACAAGGGTGATATTATAGGAACACTAGAGTTTGCAGAGTTTGTAGATGAGGTTTCATTTGCCATGATCTGAAATAGAGATTCGTCGGTAGGATAGGATGAAGTATGACTCTGATACCATTAAGGTGTTCCTACTATAAGTTAGTTAGACAAATTAACGAATCAATCAACACAGTAATTTCTCACACGGATTTGCACGACTTACACACTCCAAATTGCGTGACTTACGATCATAAATGATAGATTGCTAGATTTATTAACTCGAATGTTAATCTAAAACTTATAACAATAGTTGCCTTCAGATGTGATCCATATTGCATACTGTCTCTACTTCAGTATTCTCTGAAGGAAGGATTTAGAAGAACATTTTTTGACAATAAACATTCTGGTAATTTATTGCTTCGTAATTCTCTGACTTACACAAGAAGGGATGATGGCCTTATATAGGTACATACTCCAGCATACAAACTTAACTAAACTTAACTCATCCTAGTCAAAACAACCATAGTTGGGATAGGATAAGGGATAAGATTCCCTAGACAAGATAAGGGATAGGATTTCCCGACAAAGACAAAAGCATAGATAAGGAATAAGATTCCCCGACAAAAGTAAAATGCTAAACAACAAAAGCTTATGGCTGAAATACACAATAATTATTTAAATATTGTCTAATGGTTGGCTTCATAGTCATAGTCAAAGTCATATGTTGGGTCTTCATGAAGTGGATTCCATCCTGTCGGTTCGTCAT
This sequence comes from Humulus lupulus, assembly GCF_963169125.1. Classification (NCBI taxonomy): domain Eukaryota; kingdom Viridiplantae; phylum Streptophyta; class Magnoliopsida; order Rosales; family Cannabaceae; genus Humulus; species Humulus lupulus. Next base: position 77,273,990 of record NC_084800.1, read on the forward strand.
CCTGATCACTGCCAGCTGGAAGGCAGGCGTTGTATTCTGTGTACATGATGTTCCATTCTTCTCCTGTGTAATGGAAGAGATAGGAGTCTTGCATATCTGCAGTGTCAGCATATGGGTTTTGTGAATTTTCGAAGTAATCATTCTTTCGCAAAATTACCCCTTCGGTATCGGTCAATTTGTACAGTGACGAATATTTTTGCTCTAATGTTTCTTCGAGTTTGGTGGCCTGATCTGTTTTATTTTTTGAGATATGGAAAGCTTCAAGGGCCCTTGTTATTTTGCGAGTATAGTCGGAAAGGAATATCTCCCAAGGAGCATCTTCTTCTGGCTTGGGCTATAATTCAGGAGGTATAATCTAATTTTTTTCAAACAGACTCTTTTGGATGTCAATGTATTCTTGGCCCCCAAGACCACATAATGGCTCTTCTTTTGACCCATAGACTTCGAATGTTGGATTAGTAACTATATTTTGTTCTTCATCAAGCTTGGCATTAAGGCTAAGAAAGAGAACAGTATAACAGTTAATTAGGTTGACAACATTTGGGCCTGGTGGATAGATAAAAGTGAGCCTGTTATTTTGGACCTTTTTCCAAAGAGGGCGTTCACATTTTTTGAGGAATTCGGCATGACTTGTGGCAAAAGAATTTTCTATGAGTCGTTGTCTGACTTTGGAGAATGGATCAGGAGTCATGAGAAAATAGTTTAGTATAGATTCCCTTGGAACAAAATGTTGTTTGTAACCAAGGCTACCAGGAAGGATTCGCAAACCTTTTTTCTTGGTGTAGACTTCAAAACCAATATGAAGCCCAATCGCACATAGCCCAAGAGTTTTTATAATTTCCCGAAAAGGACTTCACAAAGGTCCAAATTCAACAGTTCCTAGGAATTGTAAACTATTTACGGGATTTTGTCCCGCGACTTTCGGAAATGACAAGACCACTGAGCGACATGCTTAAAAAGCAAAATCCATCATGGTCACAAGAGCAAACTGTAGCAGTAAAAAAACTAAAGGAAATAATACAGACACTACCACCTCTGCAGATTCTTTCTGATGGGAAAAAAATCCTGCAAACAAACGCTAGTGATCGATATTGGGGAGTGGTCCTACTTGAACAAGACAAGACAGGGAAAAGAAAAATAAGTAGATACAAGAGTGACACTTCAAAAACTCTCAACTCCATTATCATTCTACCCTTAAAGAATTATTGGCGATAAAGATGGGTGTTACAAAATTTGAATTCCATCTGATAGGACACAATTTCTTGGTAGAAACAGACTTTGCCGCATCCAAAGGAATGATTGGTCTAAAAAAGAGCAAAACGACAAATGCACAACTTTTGAGATTGGCAGTTTGGTTTGACAACTATTCTTTTGACATTAAACACATTCAAGACAAAGAAAATATTGTGGCTGATTTCTTATCCAGATCACACCTGCTATAAATCTAGCATCAAGAGACTCACCAAGAACCATCCTCATTGTCATCCAAAAATCACCATATACCATCCCAATTACATTCATGATGGCCTCTTCCTCTTCTGTCACACACAACCAATCTTTTCCTTGGGATACAAAGAATATCCTTAAAAAAACATCCAACAAATCAGCCAGAGAAAGAGCAACCCACAGAGCAATCTTTATCCAGAATTTTAAGATCTCCAAACTTGGACCTTCTATACAAAATGACTTTGGAATCATCCAACGTATCCATTTGCCCAAATCCTACCTCTCCGAAATGCCATCTTCACACAAAAACCGATAGCCCACCTTTTCTGGTACCTGGCCAGTGTCTTCACCATAGCTGTCGAAGTACAAACTATGGCCTTGCACACATCCATAAAATCATTCTTGGACCAAGAAAGGTTCAAGCCAGCCTACCAAGTCCAAATGGATATTTTGTCCTGATTCGCCCCGTTGGAAGAATGGAAAAGGGTTTTATCTGCTGAATGGAAAAAGATACAAAATAACAGGCTCACTTTTATCTACCCACCAGGCTCAAATGTTGCCAGACTAATAAACTGTTATACTGTTCTCTTTCTTAGCCTTAATGCCAAGCTTGATGAAGAACAAAATATAGTTACTAATCCAACATTCGAAGTCTACGGGTCAAAAGAAGAACCATTATGTGGTCTTGGGGGCCAAGAATACATGAACATCCAAAAGGGTCTGTTTGAGAAAAATCAAATTATATTTATTGAATTATGACCTAAGCCATAAAAAGATGCTCCTTGGGAGACATTCCCTTCCGACTATACTCGCAAAATAACAAGGGCCCTTGAAGCCTTCCATATCTCAAAAAATGAAACAAATCAGGCAACCAAACTCGCAGAAACATTAGAGCAAAAATATCCGTCACTGTACAAATTGACTGATACTGAAGGGATAATTTTGCGAAAGAATGATTATTTCGAAGATTCACAAAACTCATATGCTGACACTGCAGATATACAAGACCCCTATCTCTTACATTACACAAGAGAAGAATGGAACATGATATACACAGAATACGACGTCTGCCCTCCAGCTGGCAGTGATCAGGATGACGAACCGACAGGATGGAACTCACTTCACGAAGACCCAACATATGACTCTCACTATGACTATGAAGCCAGCTATGAGACAATATTTAAATAATTATTGTGTATTTCAGCCATAAGCTTTTGTTGTTTAGCCTTTTACTTTTATCAGGGAATCTTATCCCTTATCTATGCTTTTGTCTTTGTCGGGAAATCATATCCCTTATTTTGTCTAGGGAATCTTATCCCTTATCCTATCCCAACTATGGTTGGTTTTGACTAGGATGGGTTAAGTTTGGTTAAGTTTGTATACTGGAGTATGTGGCTACATAATGCCATCATCCCTCCTTGTGTAAGTCAGAGAATTACGAAACAATAAAATACCAAAGTGTATTGTCAAAAAATGTTCTTCTAAATCCTTCCTTCAGAGATTTCTGAAGTAGAAATAGTATGCAATATGGATCATATCTGAAGGCAACTACTGTTATAAGTTTTAGATTAACATTCGAGTTAATAAATCTAGCAATCTATTATTTATGATCGTAAGTCACGCAATTTGGAGTGTGTAAGTCGTGCAGATCCGTGTGACAAATTGCTGAATTTATTGATTCGTTAGTTTGTCTAACTAACTTATAGCATGAACACTTTAATGGTATCAGAGCCATACTTCATCTTATCCTACCGACGAATCTCTATTTCAGATCATGGCAAACGAAATCTCATCTACAAACTCTGCAAACTCTAGTGCTCCTATAATATCACCCTTGTCACTTACTCCTTCCCCATCTTTCTGTAAGTCCACAGCCAACAAACTTGACTTTCTTTATGAACTATCATATGTTCCTGAAGAAAACAAGATTGCCAATAACAACCTTCCCTTGATCAACCCGTACCAAATATTCCCAAAATCCATTAGTCCTTTTACCCATTCCATTAAAGCACTCATCAAACCATCCTACAAAGCCCCAAAAGAATATATCCAAGCCTCTAAATTCAGCGAGTGTCAATTAAGACTTACTCTTGAGGTCCAATTCGTCACTATACAAATCTCTCCTGAATTTATTCCCGAGTGGAATGCACCGAGGGATTCTGGATTGATCTAGTCATCAGTAGAGAAGATGAATTCTAGATCATTCTCTTCGAGAGATATGCCTGTTGTTTGTTGAATATAAGAGATCAGTTTAGCAGTTTTCCCTTTGAGGCATTGCTTGGCATAATGTCCTTTTTCACCACAGATGAAACATCTGTCAGACTTCTTCCTGAAAGACCGCTTCCTTCTTAGGAACTTGAATGAGCGGCATCCTTTTTCCTTTGAGGATTTAGAGGTCCTAAAGGTTTTAAACCTTTTGTTGTGTTTCTTTTTTTCTGGAAGGCAGGAACATGCTGATTCTGATTGACATTTGATTCGTAGATCCTTTTGGCTGCAAACATTTCCAAGCTTCTTGAATTGTTTCATAAATTCTTGGATAAATTTGTGTTGAGAGCACATCTTTTCCAATACCTTTAGAACTAGTTGATAGATTTCTCTAATCGTAGCATCGGCTAAGGTTCTTCCTGTTCACGAGAGAAGTCTGAAGGTTTCTTCTCCTAGTGGTTCTAGTATGGACGAGAGGAAAGCCTGTTTTAGATTTGGGTCATCAATTCCACCTATTTGGTAGAACCGTTGAGTTATCTTTTTGTAATGCTTCTCCAAATCTCTCTTATCCATTGAATAACATTTTAGTTTGAACAATTCTGCGCGAAATCTTTCAGTGACTTGAGCGTCTTGTCCGCAGAACTCAATATACAGATAGGTCAGGGCATTTGTGACAGATAGAAGTTGTAGAAACGTCATTTGTCTGTAATCGCCCAGACTTGTCCACCAGTCTTGTAGGGTACCTGTAAAACAAGAAACAAAGTTGAGGAGAATCGTTCCTGTCTGTGCTTCCGGTCTCTGTGATTTTAGGCTGAGTCAAGCTTGAAACTCTTATAACATTTTGCGCCATTTTGATGGAGGGAGGTCATCTAAAGTAAAAGTTTGAAAATTTGAACCTTTACTTTTTTGTTTTTGGGGAACATGTGGTTTTGTTGATTCATTTACACTTTCGTCTTTGCTTGTGATAATTGGTTCGGTCTGTGAATTTGATTCAACTGGTTGAACCATCAGATGTGGAAATGTTCCATCGTCATTGCTGGATAAAGTTTTACTGGATAAGCTCTCGGGGTCACTCAAGATAGAATCATCAGAACTTGAGCTTATTTCTTCAAACCAGTCTCCTGAAGAATTGTCTGAACTAGTCGAAGATCTTTGATCGTCTGAGTCCGTTTCATTTTCTGCGATGTGGAGAGTGCTTGTATGTCGAATTGTTTGTGACAGAAGATTTGTGGCTGGATAAACCATAAGTTGCTTGAGTTCGTCTGTCGGTTGGCTCAGTAGTTCTTTTTTCTTCCCCTTTTTTGTCTTCTGTTGTTGGTTTTCATCAAGCATGCGCCTTAATCTTACAATAGAGTCCTCTTGTATAGATCCAGTAATAGGAAAAGGCTGAGAGGATTTTGGTATTGTAGCAAACTGCCAAGGGACCGGCGTCGTAGTTATCCCGAACGGGGACGAGGTTCCCAAATAGCTAGTTGAAGATGCCTTTGTCGGTTCTTGTTGGCAGAACCGATTCTTGAGGGATTCATATTGGGTTTTTAGGCTCTTCATCTCGGCTTCTTTTGCCAGGAATACTGGCATCGAAACTGAGTTTGCTTTAATGATGGCTAGAAGCTCTTCATGAGTCTGTTGGATCTTTGCAGTGAGTTTGTCAATGACAGTAGTCTGGGATTGTTTTACTGCCGTCTCTATTCTGGTATTCTGTAACTCGACTTGCTTTAAGACCTTGTTTTGGGAATCATATTTTCTTATTGCCAGTTGAGAACTTCTTCGGCCGGAGATACCTTTTTGAGAAACCCATCTGCGTTCGTGGTTATGGATGAGCTTGTGGATGTGGATAATCTAGAATCCATCTTCTCTACTGATGACGAGATCAATCCAGAATCCCTCTGTGCATTCGAACAACAGAAGGCCCCAGATGCATTCTACCATATGGCAGCAATCAATACAATACAATCATCGTCATTCATCTCCATGCAGATCCTCTCTACAAAGTATGGTCAGCAAGTCAAAGTAGCAGCCTTCTTCGACACGGGAGCATCATACACCATGATGAACACTGATGTTTTCCCTCTAGAATATTGGAGGAAAGAAAAGCAATTCTTCCACGCTGCAAATGCAAATGGAAGCATCTTCTATACAGAGCTCATCAGTAAATCAATCAAATTATATGCTCTATCATTCATAGAGTAATTGGTTCAAAATTACCAGGGAAAGATCTAATTATTGGTTTTGATGTCTACACAAAGAAAAAGGGTTTGTGAATCCTTCCTGGTGACCTTGGTAACAAACAACATTTTGCTCCATGGGAATCTATACCAAAATATTTTCTTATGCCTCCTTATCCATTCTCCAAGGTCAGACAACAGCTCATAGAAAATTCTTGTGCCACAAGTCATGCCGAATTCTTCCAGAAATGTGAACGCCCTTTTTGGAAAAATCATCAGTTCTTCATCAGTTTACCATTTAAGCACAATGAAGATGTTAACCCTACCAAAGCAAGTCACCCAGGCATGAACCCAGAGCATCAAAAAATGACAACTGAGAAATGTAAAGAACTACAACAACAGGGACTAATCGAACCAACCACCTCTTTATGGGCATGCTATGCTTTCTACGTCAATAAGATATCAGAACAGGCTCGAGGAAAACAGAGGCTGGTCATCAATTATAAGCCTCTGAATAAATTTTTGGCAGACGATGAATTCCCCCTACCAAACAAAAACTCCCTATTTGCAAGCTTGTTAAAGGCCCAAATATTTTCAAAATTCGACCTAAAGGCAGAGTTTTGGCAGTTGGATATCAAAGAAGAAGATAGGCCCAAAACAACCTTCTGCATTCCAAATCACCACTATCAATGGACTGTCCTTCCCTTTGGTCTCAAAACAGCTCCATCACTGTTTCAAAAGGCCATGACTAAAATCTATGGCCCTATTCTAGATAAGGCCCTAATCTACATTGATGACATATTGCTCTTCTCACAAGATGAACAAGTCCATCAAAATCTTCTGGTCCAATTCATTTCTCTCACAGAAGCCCATGGGGTCATGCTATCCGAAAAAAAAAAAATTATTAGACAAGCCCAAATTAACTTTCTGGGGATGAAGCTTATTAAAGGCATAATGGGGAAGAATTTGTGTATTAAAATGTGTTATGGCTTGATATACATTGTTCGGGCTCTAAAACATCCAGTTTTGTAACCAAGCCCTGAAACATTTCATGTTACCGAAAATTCCAAGCTCATAGTAACACAACTATTGACCTATTGCAATCTTCAACACCCAGTGACATAGCAACATGCTTTAAAATTTCTAATCTTATTTTTGCATAATGTTCTATCAAAAGACAGAAAGGTAGATAAAAGTCACTTATCTTAAGAACACGTAAATAATCAGGGAGAAGCCACAAATACCTGCAAAGTAAAGGCCAAATAGCCACCTCGGAATTTATCATTTACAGTGAGGTCACTGGCACTGCAGTAGCAATGTAGTATATTAGAACAAAGACAAATAGATGGACTCGAAATGTTGCCAAAATAATTATACATGTCCACTTGAAGCCTGTGTTCAGCAAATAGGCTAAAGTAGAATTTTAGGAAGTTTCATGTTATCCTAAGATTCCCTAAAAATATGAGGCAGGTATGAAATAATTAATTGAAAAAAAAAACTCCATAACCTAACCCTGTAGGTATTTAAATATGAAATTATGGGCCCGATTTCTAGTCTATCTTCAAACTATGTGTCTTCACATTTTTTCATGTTTCTTTTGAGAAATAAAGTTGAAGCATTAATGATTAAAGATGCATTTTACAGAAAAATGATGAGACTTGCTTAGTTACCTGAAATCCCTTACATGCAATTCATATATACTTGTGTCTGAGAAAGAGAGAATATCAGGTTTTTCATACGCCAACTTTTCCCATCCTTCAGGTTTTAGAATATCAGAATCAAGATCTACAAACAGTGTTCGGCCACCATTTGCTGAGACCCTGTCATTACAAGGAAATTTTTTTCCATAGAAAGTTCTTATATACATATTGACAAAAATTAAGTTAAGAGCTGCTGTAAAATAATATAATAATTTTTTACTACAGAAACACCTTTATCTATTTTGGAAACTTTTCTATAGGAGGAGACAACCAGCATACCCTCTAGCATATGGATCACTTGCATGGCACTTTACAATTTGCAAGGTGCTAGGATGGTAAACAGACACTTCGTACACATAATAGCATCCATCCCAACTCTTTGGTCCTTTGGTACTCCAAACACCCTGAGTCTCCTCAAGCTGGACTATCTCTAGAGGACTACCACCTGATGAATCCTTATAAATGCAAGCCCGTACTTTCTGTTCCAATGCAGAAGTAAATTAAAGTAGAAATGAAGACATAATAAGAGCAACATAACACATTAAATCAGAACAAGAGAAGTAAGTACACATTAATAGTGAAATAATGTTTTAAGAAGTGGCATACCTGAGCAGTGGGTGCCCATAGAAAAAGTGCTATAGCTTCAGTTGAATAAACTGCTCCTAGGGGACCGCAGTATGAGAACAATTCATCCAGGATTCCAGGTAACTGCAAACCAGTAATACTGCTGCATTTTCCAACATCTGTGTAACACAAACAAATACATAATGACAGCCAACTCGTAAGGAAAGAACCAACTAATCATACAGGATACCATGAACAACAAATCAAAATTGAAGCAATTTTCTACAATGCAGTACTAGATGAACCATTCATTAGTCACCTTTCCCAATATAGGCCTTTCTCGACACAAGAACAGCAAAAACATGCTTCCTTACCATCAAAAGCAGCAACAGCTAACTGGCACTTGAGCAAGACTTTTGCATCTAAGCCAGGCGGGACCTTAAAAGCTCTGTAGTCTTTAATATGAGGAAACTTTTCTTTGACCTAAAAACATCAATTTATAAAAACAAAAAAGATTTAAACTTCTCAAGAAGCTACAGGTTACATCAAACTATTAGAGGTATTATATTTCAGTGAACAGATTAACAGTGTACTTTTCTTACATTTTGAGGGAGCCCGTGGCTATCTTCTTCAAGCTTAAACTTCACATCGTGCCCTGTTACAAAATGTAAATAACATTCCCAAATCACATTATTCACTGAAATTAAATCAATCGCCACGAACGAAATACACATAATTGGAAGCAGAGACCAGACCTTGAATACCATGATCGTCCTCCATGACTGACAAAGAAGCTGTTTCGCTAGCGAATAAGTATAAGGAGCCATTGATTCCAACATCCACATTCCAAGCGATGATAGATTCACTCACCCAATACGCTCTTGAATACATAAGACTATCCTTTAACTATTCAGATCACCATTCGAAACATAAATGTTCATCAATTTTCATGCAATGCATCGAATTTGAGAGAGAGAGAGAGGAGTGGAGGCAAACCTGAGAGGTTGCAGCAGGAGATGACGAGTGAGCAGAGCAGCGGAGAAGAGGAAGCGCGTGGAAGGGACGCGAGAGGAGAGGTACAGGTTTGGAGGATTTTAAACGACGTCGTTGAGGAGACAACGTCGTCGTCGTCGCCGTCGTGGTAGAGAGCGGTGGCGGGAAATGAGGTTGAAGATGAGGATGAGAAGTTATGAACGTTAGAGCAGTTGGAGTGTGAAGATGAAGAAAAGTCGATGAGCGTAGAAGAAGCATTTTGGCCAAGTTTTGGGATGGCCTTCTTTCCAAATCTTTTATTTTTCTAAATTTATGTCGATTTCATATTTTGAATTGTCTTATTGTGAATCGTGATCTATTGAAAAAGTAGTATGATAATGATGAAATATTTTACAATAAATTTCTTTTTAAACTAAATTAAATAATAATAATTTTATAACTTTTTAACTTACTACAATAATTCACTTCATTATTTCTAAAAAAAAAACAATTCACTTAATTTCATAACCGTTCTTTATCAAATACATTTTTAACGGTGGTGGTGTAATTGTCGCATGTTGGTGGTAGTATTTTGTCCATCAAAGTGAAAGTGAAGAGGTTGGATACTGATATATTATCAATATTGTAAAACCAATATTAAACTTAAGCAATTGAGCACTAATTATATTTCCGGATTGTGTAAGTTTAAGAATTTATATTATAAATATAATTGGGAAATACGAGTCTTGTTGGTATTGTTATCTGGTTTTTATTTTCAAAATTATGTTTTAAAAAATGACAACAGAAAATAATTTTTTTAGTTTTAAAAAAAATAAGTGTTTGGCTAGTGTTTTCTAAAAATAACTTTTTAGTTTTATTTTAAAAAAAAACTTGAATAAATATATTTACAAAAAGAAAAATCTTTTAAAAATTTGTAATAAATAATAATAAGATAAATAAATAAATAAATAATAATAATAAATAAATAATAAGATAAAGTAATGTGAAGAAAAAGTGACGAAAAATAAGAAAGATAGAAAGTAAGGAGAGAAATTTTGAGGAAAAAAAATTGAGAAGAGAGAAATTGATGCAAGAAAAAATAATGAGAAAGAAAATGGAGAGATAGAAAAAATGAAGAGATGTTAGGGCATGATGAGTGTATAATGCTAGGGCATGGCCCCTTTGATTGCTATACGATTATGTTATGTGTGTTGTATATTGATTGGATATCTGTGTTTGACTGATTGAGCTGGGAGGTGGTTTTTGGATGTTGTTCTTGTGCCTGATGTGCGGCGTCATTAATTGCAGGCAGATTGAAGTTATGCCTCGATGATCAACTAGATTCCGCGACTGTTTATCTAAAAAAGATTCACTTGCTGACGTGGCAAAATTAGCATGCACGCGGGTTTCATGTGACTATTTAACTGGATATGTTCAGGTCGACCATCGACCAGAGGCGAAGTTGCTCAATAGATTAAGAAGATGATTAACCGTATGATAGAAGTCGTGTTTCATATGCGACCAGACTGGTCGTAACATATTAGATATTCTTAAAGATATTTGATTCTAATTTTATATAAAGATTGTAATTTCAATTATTATTTAAATATGTTTGTGTCAAATATGAACACCCATCGGCCCATAAAGAGATCCTTGAGCCTATAAATAGAACTCAAGGGACTCTTTGAAGGGGGATTTTAATTTTTTTTCTTCTTTCTAAGTAGAAGAGGGTTTTATTCACAAAATTTGTATTTATCTTGAAGCTTATGAAACTTGTGAATCCTAGTTCACTAATTGCAAGTTTTGGTATTATTCTCATATAATAAGAACACGAAGTGGACGTATGTCATTACCATTATTTGGTGCCGAACCACTATAAATATTTGTGTCGTTTATCTTCTTGAGTTGAATTCATCTTATTTCTATCATTTTCAGTGACCCCGTGTCATTGACCAAATCGAGGGTCAACAACGACAATATGACCAAAGATAACAACCAGGGTCAGGACCCTCCACCTACCCCACAAAATTGGCAACAGATGTTTTCTGAAATGCAAGCTAGACTTCAAAGAACTGAAGATGAACTCTGAGAGCTGAGACAGCAGGCTCCACCTCGGGATGTTGGATTATAGGTCCCACAGGCTGTGGCGCCAGTACTTGCCCAACCTGTGATGGAGAATAGGTGGGAACCTTTGTATGAGAGGTTTAGGAAGCAACACCCTCCCCACCTTTGAGGGCGATCTAGACCCATTGCGGGCAAAGTAATGGATGAACATGAATTCTTTTATCATGGATTTCATGAGCGTGGAAGGGAATGAGAGGGTGGCTTGTGTTAGTTACATGTTGAGGGAAGATGCCCGCATCTGGTGAGAGATGAGAGATGTCACTATTATAACTTGGGATGAATTCTGGGATGTCTTTAATGAGAAGTATTACAGTGTTGTAGTTCGAGTTGCAAAGGTCAATGAGTTCATCAATCTGATGCAGAACAGAATGACGGTCACAGAGTATGCCTTGAAGTTTGGCCAGTTGACTAAGTTCATACTGGATTTGATGCCTACTGATATGGCATGGAGGGATCAATTTGTACGGGGATTGAATGTGATGATAGCCCGTGATGTTAAGATAACACTGGATCCGAGGACTACCACTTATGCTCAGGTAGTGGAGAAAGCCCTTATTCCTGAAGGGGCTAAAGATCAGATATGGAAATAAGGCGCCGCAAGGTGTGATGCTCAGAGGACGGTGCCTCCATTCATTGGCTCTGGCCGAGGTATTGGCCCCAATGAGCAAAAGAGAAATGGGCCAGATTCTTTTGTTTCTTCTGGTCCAGATAGGAGGGCACGAAGTGCCTTTGGCAGTCGTCAGGGCGGGGGAGAGAACTGGAGAAGCCTCCCAGAGTGTCCACGGTGCAGGCGACGACACCTGGAGGAGTGTAGAGTCAGAGCATGCTTCATCTGTGGGAGTGTTAGCCACTTGAGGAAGGACTACCCAAAATCCAGGAAAGAACCAAAGAGGAGTAATAGCCTCACTGTAGCGCCCAACGTCACTATGGCTGCTTTCTGGAATGATGACTGGCCCTACAAACCAGCTTTGTCCTCACTTGCACACTTCCTGGGAAAACTTCCCAGGAGGTCACCCATCTTGAGATTACTCTAGGTCAAACACGCTTAACTTTTGAGTTCTCAAGTGATGGGCTACCGAAAAGAAGATGCATCTTATTGATATAGGAAGTACCCATCAATCAATTTAAGCCATTTTCAACTGTGTAGTCCCATATCTAAACAATCTTATAATCATCACACTTGACCTTCCCCAGGCGGTGTGGGATTGCACAACTTTTTACCCGGTCTTTCCCCCTGCGGATCACGGGATTCTGACTGTCACAGTCACCCCCCACCCTCCCTTAGAAGTCCGACGTCCCTATCGGCCACACTTCCCGCTAGGTCAAGACTCTTATACCATTTGTAACGCCCCACGTCACTATGACTGCTTTCTGGAATGACGACTGACCCTACAAACCAACACGAGTCTTTCCAGCGTGCTTTGTCCTCACTCGCATGCTTCTTGGGAAAACTTCCCAGGAGGTCACCCATCTTGAGATTACTCCAGGTCAAGCACGCTTAACTTTGGAGTTCTCAAATGATGGGCTACCGAAAAGAAGATGCATCTTGTTGATGTAGGTAGTAGCCATCAATCCATTTAAGCCATCTTCAACTGTGTCGTCCCATACCTACACAGTATTATAATCATCACACTTGACCTTCCCCAGGCGGTGTGGGATTGCACAACTTTTTACCCGATCTTTCCCCCTGCGAATCACGGGATTCTGACTGTCACACTCACTTAAGCCAGAATGTTCACTTTGACTCAGACCGAGGCTGAGGCCAGTCGCTCGGTCGTGACATGATAGATTTCTAGTGTCAGTTCCTCATTTACTGCATTGATTGATTCAAGAGCTACTCATTCGTTTGTATCTGCTAGGGTGATAGACCATTTGTGTAGACCTTGTGATTTTTATGCTAGGTATTCAGGACTTTGTTGCTAACTGGGGACTAGTAGTCTCTAGGAGATGGGTTAGAGCATAACCAGTAGGGATAGAAAGTAGGGAGTTGTCTGTGGATCTGATGGAACTAGTGATGGGTGACTTTGATATGATTCTGGGGATGGATTGGTTGTTAAAGTATGGGACGACGATAGACTACAAGCGAAGGATGGTAACTTTTGAGCTAGGATGAGAGGAACCATTTGTGTTTGTAGGGACAGTGAGTGGACCATGAGTACCTATGATCTCTGAATTGAAGGCTAGAGACCTATTGCAAGAAAGTTGCATAAGATTCCTAGCGAACATAGTGGATACATCTATGGTCATTTTAGTTGGATCGAGTGAAGGTTGGTATGCGAGTTTCTTGATGTATTTCTAGCAGACCTACTAGGATTGCCATCACACCGAGAGATCGAGTTTGTCATAAAACTGGCGCTAGGAGTGGAGCTAGTATCAAGGACACCTTATAGAATGGCTCCAGCAGAGTTAAAGGAACTGAAGATCAAGTTGCAAGAATTATTGGATCTAGGATTCATCATAACCATATTTTCGCCATGGGATGATCCACTGTTGTTCGTCAAGAAGAAGGATGGGTCCTTAAGAATGGGCATCGACTACAGAGAGCTGAAAATGCTGACTATTAAGAATATGTATCCACTGCCTAGGATCGGCAACTTGTTTGATCAACTATAAGGGAAGACGGTGTTCTCTAAGATTGATCTTCGCTTTAGCTACCATCAACTAAGGATTAAGGAGGAGGACATACAAAAGACCGCATTCTGTACGAGGTATGTATATTATGAATTCTTGGTCTTGACCTTTGGATTAACTAATGTCCTAGCATCCTTCATGGACTTGATGAATAGGGTTTTTAGGGATTACTTTGATAAGTTTTTTATCATATTCATCAATGATATACTGGTGTACTCCCAATCAGAAGTAGAGCACGAGCATCATCTTCGTTTAGTACTATAGCGGTTGATGGAGCATAGGTTATATGCTAAGTTCAGTAAATGTGAGTTCTGGTTACCCTAAGTAACATTTCTGGGCCACATTGTGAGAAAGGAGGAGATTTTGTTGGATCCAACCAACATAGAGGCGGTTAGAGATTGGTCGAGACCGAGTAGTGTACCAGAGGTTAGGAGATTCTTGGGATTAGTAGGGTACTATTGGAATTTCATTGAGGGATTCTCCAGAATAGCCACATCGTTGACTGAGTTGACGTGTAAGAAGACCAAGTATGTTTGGACAGATAGATGTGAGAACAATTTCATGGAGTTGAAGCGGCGACTGATCACCGCTCCGGTATTGAGTCTTCCATCAAACAAGGAAAAGTTTGTGGTCTACTGTGATGCTTCAAGGCTCAGTTTGGGTTGTGTACTAATGCAAGCTGGGAAGGTGATAACCTACGCGTCTAGATAGCTGAAGGAGTATGAGCAGAGGTATCTCATCCATGATCTAGAACTAGCAGCGATGGTATTCACACTGAAGGTATAGAGGCACTAACTGTATGGAGAGAAGTGCGAAATGTACACTGGCCATAAAAGTTTGAAGTATTTCTTTACTCAGAAGGATCTGAATATGCGCCAAAGGTGTTGGCTAGAATTGGTGAAGGACTACGATTGTCAGATCTTTACCATCCAGGAAAAGCCAATGTGGTGGCCGACACATTGAGTCAGAGGGGCCTAGGACAGTTGTTCAGTTCAAGACAAATATAAGAAAAGTGAACTGAAGAGATGGCGAGAGCAAGAATTGAATTGGTAGTTGATCTGCTAGTCAATATCACTCTTCAGTCCACGCTCCTTGAGATAATCAGAGAAGCACAGAAGGAGGATCCCTAGTTGAGGAAACACAGGGAGGATGTCTTAGCCATGTTGGCTAGAGACTTTTCTATTTCTGAGATTGATTTGCAGATGTATAAAGGTCAGATCTGCGTTCCGATGGATTTTGGTATCAAGCGAGAGATTCTGGATGAGTCTCATATCACTCCTTATTCTTTATATCCGGGTACGACAAAGATGTACCAAGATCTAAGGACTTTGTATTGGTTGTCGGGGATAAAGAAGGACATGGTGGATTATATGGCCAAATGCTTAACCTGTCAACAGGTGAATGCTGAACATCAAAGGCCAGCAGGGTTGTGTTGGAAAACATTCAAAGCACGCAGCGAAAACTTTGCGTGGTGGGCCCATTGTGTTGATATATTAAGAACAACAACAATAATTTTTTTTCATTAATCATATAAACAATTTATATGACCAAGAAAACAATCCAGAAACATTATCATACAATACTATTAATCATGCAACAAATACATATAAATATACAATACATTTATATACAACATATAAACACAAAAAAAAAAAATCAAGAACATAAATATTTACCTCTTGAAATCTATCAAGTGTCCTTGAGTCTTTTCGTATTATTATCGATCTTCCTATCTAAAGCTTTCAACACTCAAACCACGATCTTCCGGAGTGTTCTCTACACCTCAAGATGTGTGTGGACACATAGAGAACATGAGTTCGTATTTTAAGAATCACAAGTATTTCTCAACACATGAGAACTTAGATTATGGTTTGAGAATGATTAGAATAAAGAAGAAGAAAGAGATTTGTCTGACGAAAATTCTGACAACTATTATGAATTGTCTCTGTATTGTTGTGTCTTTTCTTTCTATGTTATTTTTATTGTGTATGTCTATTTTCTCTTCTTCTTCTATATCATATATATATAGAAATTTTTCTATATCATCTTATTATTCCTAATAATAATAATAGTAATATATTAAAATAATATAATGATGATAGGATTTGATTTAGGTAAATATCTAACTTAAAAAATTTGAAAAACCATTTTCAAATTATTAAATAAATAAAATAAAAAATATACCAATACAATATTTGTATATGTGGTACAAGCATGGCACAGTCCTTGGACTGTGTCAAGCTTATACTAATGTTCTCTTTTCAAGGATTTTGCATTTTTCTTTTATTTAATTATTTAATTAAAATCAACTCCCACAAAATAAGATGTTAATATTTTTAAGGAAAAGATGACAGTTATATTTTAAAATTTAAATTTTAAATTCAAAATCCAAAATTGATGACCATCATTATCATCATCTTTTAAAATTAAATAAATAAAAAACTATCTTTGTTTATTTCTACCGCTCAAATAAAATAATTAATTTATATATATGAAATTCAAAATTTACATATTTACATTAATAAGTATATTTTTAAAAATTAATAATTAATTCTAAATTAATTATTCATCCTTAGTTATCATATAATTGCAAACTTGACCCAAAGAATAAAATTCTTCTCAAATTCTCAAATTACAGTTATACTCTTATATCAACTCTTACATTGATATGATGTTGATAGAGTCACCATGAGGACCTATGGACCTATAATATCAAGCTCCAATAAATATTACATTATTAATCACATATATATATATATTAAGTTCTATGCTTCTATCGAGGTCCATCAAGGCATATCAAGGAAGCCAATGGACATAAATGTCTGAGGATTTTATCAAGGTCCATTGAGGACCATCGAGCCTCTATTCATGAAATCCATCAAGACCTATCGAGTTTCATCAAAAATCATTGAGACAGACAAAAAACCCAGAAAGGAACGAAAATCCATTCCGATAATGAAAAATTACAATAAAACATGAAGACATACACAAATCTATTCGAAATAACACAAGCAATGTAGATAAACAAGTTTCCTCACTACAAATAACAAATATATACTCACCCATACATTTTTTGCCCCTAGATCCGAAAGAGAATCCAAAATGAAGATTCTTGACTTGAACGGATTCACAACTTGCTCTAGATCCGAAATCCAAAATGAGCTCGAAAATTAGTATTGATTAAGATGATGGTGGCTGTCTTTGTGTATGAGAGCTTAGAGAGATAGAGAGGAAAAGCGTGAGAAATAGAGAGGGAGAAGACAATAGGAGAAAAAAGAGGAAAATTTATGTCAAGGGCATTTTGGAAATGAAAGGGAATACTAAGATAAAAGCGTGATACTTTTTTAGCTTGGTATTATTTTGACATAGAACCCCTTTTTATGCATCAAAAATCAAATTTCTCATGTTTAATTGTTCTGATATATATTTTGAATTTTTTTTAACGTGTTAGTATATAATGGGTTAGTGTCTAGTTGTTGTCCAATCATTACATTTTAGTTGTTTTTTAAGGTATTAGCGGTTGGTTGAAGTCTAATTTTTGTCAAATTATTATTTTTTAGCTATTTTTTAATATGGTATTTTTGATAAAAAAAAAAACCATAAAAAAGTAAAAAAATCAATAAAAAAAATATATTCATAAAAAAATTCCTAATATAAGTAGTGCGGTCACGATTATCTATATAATTTTATTCTTAAATTATAAAGAGCTTCATCTAAATTCTTTAAACATATGCTTGCATGGGTTCATTTTTAGAGTTGATATTCTCTACAAATTCAAATTAATTAAAATAATGTGTGTCTAATGTATGAATGTTAAGTCAGGTTTAAACTTGCGGTGAGTACATATAAATTTTGTCCTAACAAAATACCAATAAAACAACTCTAGTAATAATTATGATGAGAAGGACTAATCAACTAATTGAGTCGATTTGTAGGATGTTTATGCCCATTAGTTATTGGTTTTGACGAAGATTATGAGTAGAGTACGGCGTTACGTGTACCAAATTGAAGCCCAAAAATTCAAAGCCATTGGAGTAGGTGACCAAGCCCAGGAGTGCAGCCCACGAGATTATGTGACAGCAGGTAAACATAAATCATGGTTAGACATGTTCATACATTAATAAAAATGATATAATTCCTATAATAAAAGATTCTAGACCTCTTTTTCTATTAATGGTCAATGCGAGTCAATCAAAGAAAAAGAAACATGCATGTAAAAATTAATCATAGTTTGACATTGTCCATACACAAACCGTAGATCTTTAGACTGTGATAATAAGTTACTTATTAAGAAACAAAAAAGAAAACTTGCTAGTAATTTCGTAAAATATAGTATCATTTATAGCTTTAAAAGTTGGATGATGTTTGGTAAGGGGGGAATATATATTTAAAGAAAAGAGAACAAAGTTAAAAAATAAAGAACAAGTATACACATTTTTCCTTTTTTGAAGTTGTTTAAAGAAATTTTGCCATTGTATTCTTTAAAATATGTTCCATGGTTTGTAGGAGAGCTTAGTTGGAAGTTGGGATAGCAAAAAATATGAATATAATTAGTAATTCGTACCGAAGTGGTGAGGAATGAGATGGAGGGTATGTGTCTGACTTTGTAGTAATCAGCTCCTTCAATTCCATCCATGACTTGAAGCCTATCCTCAAGTCTGTTCATCCGTACCACATTCAATTCTTGAAGAGTAGTAATGTACATCAATCCATGAGGAACATTACTCAATTTAGGAATGTATTCAATATCTAATCTCTTAAGGCTTGGCATTGAGCCTTGTCTCACTTGCCAATCCTCTAGTTGAAACAGCCCAAAAAGTTGAAGAGTCTCTAGCTTGGGAAACCCATTAGCAGAGAGCACCATTTCAGACTCACTATAAGAATCATAACCCAATAAAAGAAATCTCAGATTATGTAGCAGCCTCTCCAAAACTGCAATACCCTCTTGCTTAATTTCTGTGTAACGCAAGATTAATTTGGTGAGGCTACATGGTAGAAATTGTAAAAAATGGTCAGAATAGCCCGATCCTGATCTTATCTTCCCAGCCAAGCATAATTTGGAGAGAAACTGGCAATGAGAGAGTGATTTTAGACTTGGAAATGCATTGTTGTTGTGCATGTACATCTCCAAGGATCGAAGTCGACCTACTTGAAAAACAGGGGACTCCATGACCAATCTAGCTTCTGGGATACTTTTGAATTGTACCACTAGGCTTTGAAGGTTTGTTAGCTTGATGAACATACCATCTTTGATCAAACTCTCAGCTGTAATGTGCTTCAGAGTTTGATTGTTTGTTAAATTCTCCATACCAGAACGACAGCTCGACCACTTAAGATCTCTTGTGTGCCTATAATCAGGTAAAAATAGATGCCTCAAACGAGTTAGCCTGGAAACTGATTCGGGTAGTGAGTATGCCAGCATTTTCATTCTGAGATCTAGAGTGTGCAAGTTCCTCAACTGGCCTATGGAGGGAGGAAGTTTCGAAATTTCGGCATTTCTTAGCCCCAAGTACCTCAAGTGGACTAAATTGCCAAGTTCTATTGGCATTTGACGCAAAATTTGCTTGTGTCTAGTGGAGCCAAGTTCCAAAACTCTCAACAGTCTGAACTTCTTATTTCTTAGAAGTGTAGTATTTAGACAGTCGTAGATATCAGACCATAGAAGAGAACGGAGTTGGGAATGAACTTGGTTCATTTCGAAATGGCTTCCGAGATGAACTGCAACCCTGCGTGAAAAAAATGAATTAGTGGTCAACATCTTCATCTCTGGCTGCTCAATGATCTCGAAGAAGCTGTCCTCTTTCGCCTTTGAAACACAGAAGTTTCGCATAAGATCATGCATTCGACAAAGTTTCACCCCTGTCCCATTATGGTCTCTTTTGGCCACTTGAACCATGCACCTATCAATTAACTCTTCCAAGTATCTTTCACCTACTTCTTCTAATGTCTCTTCTGCCTCACTCGTCTCTGTTGTAATAAAACCTTCTGCAATCCACAGTCTAATTAATTTCCCTTTCGGTATCTCCCAATACTCTGAGAAGCTTCCTAGATAAAGAAAGCATGGTTTCAAGTGGTAAGGTAGATCATGGTAACTCAAGGCTAACATCTCTTCCACTCCATACTGTACTTGTTGAGATTTGGATTTGACCAAGTGCGAGTTGACACTCCTATGCACCTTCTTCCATCCATCTAAGGAGTTTTTAGTTCTTAACAAGCCTCCAAGCGTGACAATTGCAAGAGGCAATCCTCCACACTTTTTCACCATCTCTTTTCCCAGCTTGTCAAACTCTTGTGAACATTCATGCCCAGGAAAGACATTTTTTGGAAATGCTTTTTGAAGCAAAAGCTCCCAACTCTCTGTGTCTGTCAAAAATGGAGGTTCAATGTGCAAGCTATAGGGATCAGCAATCACTGCTATCTCCTTATTTCGAGTAGTAAACACAATTTTACTTCCGACTTTCCCTCTAGGGAAAGCACTTTTCATTGCGTTCCAAGCCTCAATGCTCCAAATATCATCAAGAACCACAATATATCGCTCTTCTTGTAACTCTCTTTTAAGCCTATCAATTAACTCCTTGTCTTTTGCTACATTCAGTCTCTCTCTTTCGCCTTGGATTAGTTTTTCTAACAGCTCCTTTCTATTTGTCTTCTTCCATAATTCCATAACCTCAGTTCTATCCATCTTCTCCTTCCTTCGAGATTGAAAACCAACTTGGATAATAATCTCAGTCAAAAGATCTCTTACACCATACTGTTGAGATATAAAAACCCAAGCACAACAATCAAAATGCTTCTTCACATCAATATCATTATAAACTTTTCTAGCAAGAGTAGTTTTACCTAATCCACCCATACCCACAATAGAAACGATGCACCGCCGATCCTCCTCTTTCAACAGCTGACCCTTCAAAGCCACCAAGCTACTCCTCAAACTAACAACATCATCATCATCATCATCACCATCACCATCACCATCATCTGGATATGACCTCCTCAAACTCGTCATGGAAGCAGCAGAATAATTACCATTACTAATTCTCTCTGATCTATTGAAGTTGATTCCATACCTTTGAGTCCGTTCGCTAATGCTCTTGAGCTTTTCCTTGATGGAGTTGATTTGACTGCGAAGCTTTCTGAGAAGAAAATAAGCTTTTCCATAATAGGCAGAGTTCTGGGCTTTGAAGATGTAAGTCTCCACAGCATCCTCAATCGCACAAGCTACGTCTCTGACTTCGGCCACCCACTTCCGAACAAGCTCGTCCTGTTCTTGCTTGCGATCCGCGTCTTTCAAGAAGCATTGCATCCAAGTCAACTCGCTTTTCAGAAACTCTATGTCCACCCTTACTGCGCTCAATGAAGCAGCTTCATAGTAGAGTAGCTCGGTGATTCTCTGCACAGCTTGAGACACAACAGCCTCGGCCAACTTCGATGCCAACACTAGTTCTGCCATTTCAAACACTATCAAACTACTAGCCTATGATTATATTCATAAATCTACTACTTCATTATACTTTCTCTCTCAGTGTCTCTTCCTCATAAGTATTTTTTTTTTAGTGAAATGTTTTTTTTGTCAATTGAAAAGTCAAAATTGAATGACTGCTGAGTTAAACCGCGTAGTTTGGAGTGGACTCAAATCTTGGGATGGAGGATTTTACAAAGGGTTTATACAATTTTATACTCTGTCTACCATGCATGAAACATGTTTTTAATAGATTCTAAACTTAATTTTGATGAAAGTTTTTTATTTTGAATTAAAATAATAAATAATTCATCAAATTAGCAACTCAGAATAAAACAGAATAAAAGTATAATTATTTTGACTATGAACTGTATTATTATATTCAATTTTTTATTCATCAAAATCAAATTTATGGGTCTATTTGAACTATTTTACAAAACACAGAGTCTAAAAAATAATTTGTCAAAATACAAAGTCCAAATAAATAATGAAAAAAAAACACATGGTCTAAAAAAGTATAAACCATTTTATAAACTATGAGGGGGGATTATTACAAATAGTACACATTGTATTACATTTCCATTAATCTTTTAGGTTACTACAGAAGTTTTAACTTTTCCTCGTTCTAAATTCAAGAGAATCTCACAACCAAATAATATTTTGAAAGCCAAACAAGAAACACTTTAAATAAATCTTAATCCAATAATTTTTTAGTTAATGAGTTATTTTATTTATGAAGCTTATAATATAAAAAATAATATACATATATGAAACTATAAAATGATAAATAATATTTGTTTATTTGAATAAATTGATATGGAAAGATTTTATATAATTATTTTAGTTTAAAATTACAAATGAAATATTATTAAAAATAAAATAAGAGTATTTTTGTATTTTTAAAAATTATACTAGATTCGAATATTTAATAACTGTATTTTTTAATTCTATGAAAAATATATTTCATGAGTAAAGTTGTTTATAAATTATAATATAAGAGAAAATTTGGTAATTTTTTAAAATGTCATATGTTATTTATAGTTATATTATTTATTATTTTGATAAAAAATATTATTATATTAATTTTGTGAAAATATGAAAACTTTATAGATTCTTATGCACAACCAAACAGAGAAAATGATATTCCTATGAATTATAGATTAGAGTGCACAACCAAATATAGTGATGTAAGTTTTTAGACTATCAGATTACCCTCTTCAACTTTCTAAGTAATATGAAAATTGTGAACTCCTAATATCAAATGTCCACAAATAGATAATTTTGAACATTTGGCATAGTTCATGGAAATTTTTGACAAAGAAAAATAATACAAGAGCAAAAGTGCTATTAATTTGGGGAGAATAAGCTATTTACCTAATAATATAATACTAAGGGGGCCATGTTTGGTATGATGTTTGAGTTTATGGGAGTGGAATTAGAAAAAGTTCAGATTAAGAGAATGTGAAACTCAAGTGTTTAAAGATGTTAATATTACCCTCAAATCAAGCTAAAAAACAAGACTTACTTGAAAATACAAGCCCTAAGCCATCAGATTTGACATTCTCATTCCCACCAAACCAAACCATAATACCAAACACGCCAAAAAGAATTATTGCTTTCATAATAACTGATTATTAATTACCAACTATACTAGTGTAACACCCTAAGTTGCTAATAAGAGTTAGGACTTTGATTAGCGTGCCTGGAGGGAAATAAGTGAATTAATATGCTAATATGTGAATTTAAATGAATATGTGATTAGAATGCATGTTTAGGTGGTATAAATATGCATGTGGGCCCCGTTTGCATGATAGGGGTAAGTTGGTAATTTTAGCCCTTTGAGGGCATAAATGTGATAATTGTATTATGTGGTTTGTACCACATGGGTGTGGTGATATTAATGTGATGCACGTGCCGAGACAGTCCTAGAGAGCTAGATAACTCAAAAGTCACAACGGGATTTTATACCCGGCTCGGGAGGAGCCTAGGGGTACTTTGGGGAAATTTCATGAGTTGGGTTGTGAGTTTGTGGTTAGTGGTTATTGGTGATTAGGTAACCTGAGTAACCATTGGTAATTGCTGAGAGTAACAAGTTTGGATGGAAAATGGTAGAATTGTAATATAAGTGAAAGGACAAGAGTGCCCTTGAGGCTTAGCTAGAAGAGGAATTAGATGGAAGGGTAAGATGGTCTTTTGGCAAGGTTTTAGATAACTTTAGCTGAGAAGAGAAGTCATTCACGTTTTAACACTTAGGTATATTTTTGTTTTGGCTGAAAATTTGAGGAGAAAACTAGAAAGAAAGGAAAGGAAGAAGGGAGCTGAAACTTG
Source organism: Humulus lupulus (assembly GCF_963169125.1). Taxonomy (NCBI): domain Eukaryota; kingdom Viridiplantae; phylum Streptophyta; class Magnoliopsida; order Rosales; family Cannabaceae; genus Humulus; species Humulus lupulus. The sequence goes on from NC_084800.1 coordinate 77,297,584, forward strand.
AGGGATCTAGGAGGAGAATCAAGTGGTTGGAGGCAATTAAACTTGATCATAAACCAAGACTTTTTTGAGGTAAGGATTTATCTCTGTTTTGTTAAGTTTCTAAGCTTGATTTTCTTAGAGTGTTAGTATGAAAATTGAAAGTTGATGTGTGCCTGTTTGGTGGATTCTTGGGGATGAGGCTTGCTTAGATTCAATTTGAGAATAAGGGGGATTTGCTTGGAGCTGGACTTGGAGAAGACTCAAGGGCGAATTTCTACTTGAGGTAAGGGTTTTAAGCATCTCTGTTATGTATTAGCTGCTGTGAATTAAGTTGCTGGTTTGTTAGTTTAAGTTTCATAAAGTTTTAAGCCAATTGGTGAATTGGGGATTTGATTGTGTGTTTGGGTTTATTGTTGATGTTTTTGAGTTGTTATATGGTCTATGTGGGGTTTTGAATCGAATTTGGGACTTAGGTATGCTTTGGGGTTGATTTGGAGTGGTTTTAGCTCGGGGAAAACACAGGGAAAAACCCAGAAGTCTGGGTTCGCGAAGGAGCGCCGCGGCCCTGTTCTTGGGCGCTGCGGCGCAAGACTGTTTCTGGGCAGGGGAAAGCTCTTTGACTTGCTGGGCGCCGCGGCCAGTTTCAGGGCATAGGAATTTTGCAATTTTGAGCTTTTGCTCCGGGGGTTCGGGGAATGTTTCCAATGAATTGTTTTAGGAATTCCGAGAGTGTGGGATCGGTCCCGGGAAGTGGTTTTGGATTGATTAGTAATAAAGGATGTTTTATATGTGTTGTGACTAGGTCTTTGGAGAGGCTCGGGTTAGAGGACCGTGCTCGCGACTTTGGGGCATCGGAAGCTCGGGATACAGGTAAGAAAACCACTGTTCCCACAGAGCTTGTATGCAGGGCTGAGCCCAATATGTTTGAATTGCAGGGCATAACCCTTTGATTGAATTTGTTTGTTATGCTATGAATACAATTATGTGAATGTTCAGCGAGAGCCGGGAACGACGTAGGCCGTGATCGGCAAGGGCCTGGAACAGCAAAGGGCTGGGAACAACGTTCGGCACGTTGAGTGCAAGGTCGAGTACGGCAAGGGGCCGGGAGCAGCGTTGAGCACGTGGAGTGCGAGTTGCCAGGGTGAGACCCTAAATGATACCTGGGATATCCTCACAGTGTGGACCGCGAACCCAGGGCCTGGTAAAGCGCCTGGGACGGCATGGGCGTATGTGTTTAGCCTATTGGTGGCCTGATTATATGCTAAGTGTTGGTTGTATATATGTTATCTGCTTGTGAGGGTTTTTGTGCTGAGCTTCGGCTCATGGATGCTCTGTGGTGCAGGTAAGGGCGAGAGGAAAGTCAACCAACCATGAGTATGGAGAGCGTGAAGCGGCGTGTACATGTTTGGCCTGCCTGGCTGCCACGGCCAGTGGTTTTGGGAGATGGTTGTATTAAAACTTAGATTTTGTCGTCTAGTCGGATCAAACTTGTAAATATTTATGTGGTAAATATTTCTAAAGAGTATCTTGGGATCCCAAGTGTCAAACACTCAACGATTTGTAGTAAATGGAATTATTTTCAAAGTTTATTTCACTATTTATGATTTAATTACACTTTTGATCTAAAAACCTCGATTAACGAGTTAAATGCACGTTTAAAACTCACTTAGTAACGGCTCTAAGGAAGTAGGGCGTTACAACTAGCATGACAAAGAATCATATAAATGTATATATATATATATAAGCACACTCACATAAAAATGTAAATAAAATTGCTTAAAAGATAATAAAAATTAATTAAAAATTTATATTGTTATATATCTATATATTGTCTCAATGGAAAATAACAAGACTTTTATAACTCTAAAAAAAAAAAATACAAAGACAAGATTATTAATTAAATAAGATTACAACTCAATAACCAAAATACAAGTAAATGTAGAAATAAGTGGAAGAAGAGAATTATATGAACACAATATATAAATAAATATGTAAAGAGAAAATAAAAGAAGAGAAGACAAAAGCAATAGTAGAAATAAGAAATAACAAGAACAATAAGCAAAAGTCTCTCACTCTTATAACCAAAGTAAAGAGCATTGGGTATCGTCAACTTGAACAAGGTTTACAACATTTGTCCAAAAACTTATTTCCCCCTATCTCAAAGCACTAAAAGATTATTTCTATATTGGAAATAACTCTCTAGAATAATCAAACATTTTTTATTTATTCTAGCCAAGTGAGCTAGTATATAGAAATATTGTTGTCTTACAAGTGAGCAATAAGCTCCTATTTATAGAGTTTTGAGACACCATTTGAATTTCAAATTTCATCAACCCTCATGGTTGTTACCAATGTTTAGTTGTATGTTTATATAATTAAAAAAGAGTTTTGAGAGTTATACAAGGTGTTAGAACCATTCAAGATGAAAAAAAGACGTTAGAGTTGACTATAAGCGTCCTTGGCCGCAGTCATTGGCCTTTGTCCCCCAGGGCGTGGCCAGGGATAATCAGTGGCCGCGACCACAACTCTAATTTCAACAAAATTCAACTTTGCATTTCCAAAATGTTCTATCATCTTCTCACGTGGCTTTGTAACCTTCATACACATTATGAGGGATAAAAGCATGTCTCCAACAACTATTTCACTTATGACTTTGATGAATTCAAATAAAAATGTGTAACATAAAATCTACACATTATTGAATGATATTTGAGAGTTACAAATTTGTAACTGATTTTGTAACTCCAAAATATGTTACATTTGGGCAGACACGTGTGTCCAATTTTATAACTCTTAATAATATATTACAAAATATAACAAATCACATTATTTAATATAATATTATATTATGTTATATGAAATAATATAACATATATTTTAAAGGACCTTTGATTTGGCCAAGATAAATAACCTTTAATATAATTTAGTTCTACCAATTTTCTTCTTCCTAAAGTGATAGTGAATAAAGTATTCATTCTTCTTTCATGTAAAAATTCTAAACATATTAAAATTCATTATTTTTTTCCTATATGATAATCTATATCGTGAAATAAATACACAAATTATGTACACTGTACGTACTCATGTCTCAAATGTTCTTAGAATGTCGTAATAATTATATATACCGTTTTCAATAAGGATTTCAAATAACAAAAATTACACACTAAACTCTTAATATTTTATCGATCGTAACGCGGCCACGCCAGGAGTTCATTGCAGTCGCATTGAATCTTTTGTTTCTCGGCTAAGTCATTTTCTAGCTCGATTGGTTGCATTCCATAACTACTGTGGCCACGCCCACTTTTTTAAGCTCCTTTCATTATTTGACTCTCATTAATATGTTGTTTTTGATTCTTAACACCTAAACATAAAAACGGAGTAAACCCAAAAAAGAAAAAAAATCACGACAACACATTAATCATACTCCTAAAACTAACATAAAATTATTCTAACAATTTGCTAAGCAAAAACATTAGCGTTTTGTAGTTCTCCATAATTTAGGTTTGGGCTAAAATTAATAAGGTGGATGTTGCCTTTTCAGTTGTTTTTTCTTTTTTCCTTTTTAAATCTTCAGTTGGTTAAATTAACAGCCAGTTTCCAACGGGTTCTAATTTCCTAAACTAATTAGTCATTGTAAGTAGTTGGCGTGTTGCTATTGTATACTAATATGTATTGACTTTCCTGTATGAAATTTTGTATAAATTTTTTTAAAAATTAATATCTGTCGGTGGCCTGGTAGGTAGATTTGTCAATTTGGTTAGTTTATCTCTTCAGCGGGGCTATACTTGACAACGTGGAAACCGCAAAAGATCCAAAGAATATAGTTGGGTTTTGATCTGTGTAATGGTTGGTGAAGGGCATGGTATTGGAGCTATCCACGTAGCCCCAAAGGTCATATCCAATGAAAAGAGTTTGTAACTGTGCTGAAATCGTCTGTCTCAGCCAAAAATCATATTGTGCCACGTATCATTATATTTAGTCTCTCCCAAGACTTGTTGAGGGAAAAATAAATCTGCATCTCTCATAGGTTTATAAATTCTATTTAGCTAGGTAGCTTAGATCACTAAGAAAAATATGTAAAAAATATGTAAAAAATAATTAAAACTAAGAAAAATGGGTCTCCATTGGATGATATATTTTACAAATATTTTTAGATAAAACTATAATACAAAACTATATCTAATGTATACTATTCATCCTTTAACCTAATATTATAATATTAAAATATATAAAGATATTATTGATAGTTATAAAAAATATTTGAACTGAATAAAAAATGTTTGAAAATATAATATTTAAATGATATAGAAAAAAAAATAAAAAATCTGATGTATGGTAAAATGTAAAACTTAAAGATAAAATAAAAAAATATGTGTTTTAGAAAAATATTTTAAAAATTGAAGTAGAGCATCCATTGATTAGACTTCCTATTTTGGGTATTATTAGCTGCATCATCTTTATTTTTTCCTAAGCTTATCTTTAATATTCTTAAAAAAAAAAAAAAACCATCACTATCCAAGCAAGATTAGACGAAGTCAGAAAAAGTGTTCCAAGGGATTGAACGGCGACTTCTATATTTCAGTGACAGTGAGTGAGTCCTTGAATGAGTTGGAACAAGTTAGTGATAACTACAACATCGTGGAAATATCCTTTGATTGCAAAACGCCGAAGAGCTATTGGCTATAGCTCACACTTGCCAAACTTGTCGGCGGCCTTAAGGAGGTTATGGTCTCTCCTAAGTCTAACAAGCATAATAAATGTGCAACTACCAAGATACGACTTAGATCTACCAATGGTGGCACTATCTAAAGTTACCAAAATTTTTAAAATTTTAATATTTTTGTATTTTCTTTCATCCTCCTAATTCAAAATATTTTTATAAAAATTACACCTTCCTAATTTTTTACAACATTTCTGGGCAACAATACTTGGAAACCCATCTTTTGATTTGGGGACTCACAAATGACTATGACACTTCTACGGGAGATGCTCTTACAAGCTTCAAAATATTGGAAACAAATACAAATAACCATAAAGACGAGTTGGTCTACAGAATTGCTAAGGGGTACCACTGGTATCCAACACTACAATGATATAATATACTGATATTGATTCAATCTAATATCGAGTCCTACACATTTGAATTATATAAGTATTATAGAGTATCGCTAACTAACTATGGAATGCTACTTTATTTGGCGTTGGACACCTTAGAGCATATCCAATAGAGTACTAAATTGGTAATGCATTGCTAAAATATAGCTCACTTTACAAAAAAACTTGCTCAAATGGTGTGCCAAAATTTGACACATACTAAAAGTTCAGCAAAATTTGGCATACAATATATAACATGGTGTATATTTTGCATCACCATAAATACTACATTTTTTATTTATTTTTATACCATTTATACTATTTTAGTATTATTTTTATCTATTTGCATTAAATGTTATATTTTTTACTTTATTATTTTATTATTATCTTATACTATCAATAATAAAATATAAAGAAAAATGATTATTTTTTTTATATTTTCAATAAATATCAAATTAACATTAATGAAATATTAAATTTTACAATAATTTTTATAACTGTGCATTGGAGCATAATATTACAAATTATGCTAAATAGATAATATATTAATTTTTTGTGTCAAATATAACACACTATTTACATCTCTAGTTAAAAATGATTTAATGTGTCAAACATGAACAGTAGTTGTGCTACCAAAACATATAAATGGGCTATACTTGAAGTTGAATACATACATATAATTGAGAATTGCTATATATTTACCCATTAATAGTACAATTTAATTTTTTTTATATATATAGTACCAGAGGAGATTCAAACTTGGACTGTGTAATAGTCTATGAAACAATTCAAAAATAGTTAATATGCTGTGAATACTGACAGTATAAATTTTTTGTTTTATAATATTATAAATATCTCATTAATGAAATCTAGATTCATTGAATAATAAAACTTATCATATGTTCAAGTCAAGGTAACAGAAATAATAACAAATATTTTATTTATTTATTGCCGTAAGAATATATATTAAGCGGGTAACCCACGTAATACAAAAATAGTCTTAACAAAGTGGTATTTTTTTTAAAAAAAAAAAAGAAGGAAAAAGAAAAAGAAATGAATGAGCATATTCCATTGGCTGCATTTGACATTATTTTATCTTTTGAAACATCAAATACAAAATTAATGAACTTATAGTTTCATCTCCTACTCCGGTAAACCTGCCTGGACAACATGGCAGAGGCCATATTATCAATATTCACAGAGGCTATAGTATCGCATGCGATTCATAGAATTTCCTATTTACTCCGCCACGAGGAAACTTCGTTGACCTCAGTGAAGACCGATGTGGAGTACTTGCGAAACGAGCTACTGCGCATTCAGTGCTTTTTGAAAACTGTCTACATCGAGCAAGAGCAAGACGACCGCGTTCGAAACTGGGTATCTGAAATCAGTAACGTAGCTTGTGAGATCGAGGATGTTGTGGAGATCTACATCGTCAAAGTTGACTCTTCCTTCTTCAAAGCTTTTCATCTCAAGAAGCTTCGCAAGCAAGTGAACTCCATTAAAGCCAAGATCGAAAGCATCTTCGAAAGCAAGAAGAACTACGGAATCGAATTCGTTCGTAGAGACTCCGCCGCCAGGGCCAGTACTCCTGCAGCCGTTGATCTTCGACAACGTAGCTTGAGAAGATCATTTCCGGAGGAGGAGGAAGACGATATCATCAGCTTGGATCACAGTATGACAATTTTGAAGACTCGACTGATACTGGAAGACAAAGATGATCAGCTCTGTGTTGTTTCGATCGTCGGAATGGCAGGATTAGGTAAGACCACTCTTGCCAAGAAAGTTTATAACGATGATGATGTGAAGAAACACTTTGATTGTCGTGCTTGGGTTTTTGTTTCTCATCAGTACGTGTCTAGGGATATCTTTTCTGAAATTTTGATGCAAGTTGGGTTCCCTCAGTGTCAATATCCATCACATGATGGTGAATTAGAAACTAGGCTGGAAGAGAGGAGAAGAATCAAAGAGATTCTCAACTCTTTGGGAGAAGATGATTTGACTGATTACATAAAAGATAGGTTAAAAGGAAAGAGGTATCTTATTGTTGTTGATGATATTTGGAGAAACGAAGATTGGGATATCATAAAAAGGGTATTCCCTCGTGGTGAAAAGGGAAGTAAAGTTGTTTTCACTACACGTATCAAGCAAGTTGCATCGTATGCTGATCCAAATAATTTCACCATTGAACCTCCATTTTTAACACTCGAAGAGAGTTGGTTGCTTCTACAGCGAAAATCACTTGCAAGACATGTTTCCATTGGTGGATCATCTGGTGTCTGCACACCAATATCATCTCAATTTGAGCATATGGGAAAAAAGATGGCTATGAAATGTGGGGGACTACCTCTTGCCATCGTCAAGCTTGGAGGCCTTTTGAGAACGAAAAAGTTGTACGATGAATGGCAGAAAGTGGAGAAAGAGGTGAATTTGCACTTGAATAGATATGGAGTGAAAGATACTTTGGCCTCGAGTTACCACGACTTGCCTTACTACTTGAAACCATGCTTTCTTTATTTGAGCAGCTTCCCAAAGGATTTCGAGATACCCAAAAGCAAGTTAATTCAGCTGTGGATCGCAGAAGGCCTGGTGACCGGATCCGAAACAAAAAGATGGACCATGGAAGAGATAGCCGAGCAATATTTTAGAGAGTTGATTGATAGGTGCATGATTCAAGTGGTGAAATGGGATTACACAGGGGTTGGTGTCAAAACATGTCGTGTGCACTGTCTTATGCGAGATTTCTGTGTCTCCAAGGCTAGAGAAGACAAGTTCTCTGAGGTTATCCAACATCATGATCATGAAAAGAATATCATCAGCACAGCTAGTTCTTCTTCGACTTCGAGTAGTAGTGATCCTCATCCAACAAGCAGTCGCAGAGTTGTAATCCATATTCCTGGCTGTGATCTTGATAGGAAGCAAATGCATCAAACTCTTCGTTCCCTTACCTGTTTCCATGTAAGTCCTTTGTCTTTCTTGAAACTTATAAGGAGCAAGAATTTCAAATTGTTGAGAGTTTTGGAATTTGGGTTTAGAAAAGACACCGCCATTACGCGTAACGATTATGTGCCTGTGGAAATCGGTGACTTGATTCACTTGAGGTACTTGGGATTAAGAGATGGTGGAAAAGTCATATTGCCTAGTTCCATAGGCAACTTACGAAACTTGGGCACCATCAATCTTCGCGATAACTACGAAGTTGTACTACCAGTGGAGATTTTGAAGCTGTCGTGTTTGAAACATATGCTGTTACCTTTTGGTACGTGTTTTTCTGATGACACCTTTAGTTGGGGTACTTATGTTCTTTCCGACCCAAAAAAGATTCAGACTCTCAAGTACATAAAATTTGGTCCGTTGCTTCTCAAAAACAAGATTACAATATCTGAGCTGACGAATCTTCGAAACTTAGGAGTAGAATTCAAAACCAATGAAGAGGTTAGATTGTTCTTGGCGTTCCCAAACTTCAAGCTAAGCATGCTCAAGTCTTTAAACATGTCTCTCCACACCATTAGTGGTGGCTTTTCAAATCTGCAGCAACTTTCTAAATGCGTTGCTCTCTCCAAACTTTTCTTGGACGGAAAGATATTAGACGATCTCAGTCTTGAAATTTTGCCAGAAAGTCTCACCAAACTGATCTTGAAGGACTCTGGGCTTAGTACAGACCCCATGCCAGTCTTGGAGAAGCTACCAAACTTAAGGTATCTCCGGCTGCATAACTCGTACAATGGATCTAGAATGGTGTGTGGAGGTGAAGGATTTCCTAGGCTGGAGACTCTCCAACTTATTTCGCTCAGGAATGTAATGGTGTGGCGAGTAGAGCCAGAAACAACAATGCCAAATCTCCAAAGACTATACGTTAGAGATATGCCTGAATTGAGTATGATTCCAGAAGAGTTGTGCGTTAAAAATCTCAGTGAACTAAAAGTCAGTGAAATAGGAGGAGCGCATTCGTGAAATTTATTGGCTAAACTTGAGCGGAAAACGGATTGAGCTTGTTAAACCATAAATTAATCTTCCTATAATATTGTATTACTTTGATTAGTTACAGTGGTTATATGTAAAGGACAGGTGTCCATTTTCCATGTATTGGTCCCCTCCTTATTGGACCATATATATCTCTGTACTGTTTTGGTGAATATTCAAGGAATACAAACATTTTCTTTCATTCCTTCTGTGAAGGTAGTAGAGTACCAGTAATATGCCTCTATGGCTTCTGCACTTAGCACGGGCTCCACCGGTTCCCTGCCACCGCCGGCTCCGCCTGGTTCCCCAGCTGCCTGTCTCAATGTCGATCCTCCCTCTTCTGTTGCTTCGGCCCTTTCCCTAGCGTTTCCTTTGGTAAATCAGACCATCAATGTCAAACTTGATGACTCAAACTATTTAGTTTGGCAGATGCAGTTGTTGAATATCATTATGTCTAATGGACTTGACAACTACATTGATGGATCTGTGGTGTGTCCCTCTCAATTTCTTGATGTTGCCTCCACAAGCCCTAATCCTGAGTTCTCCTCTTGGCACAGGTACAATCAGTTACTAATGAGCTGGTTGTATGCTTCTATTTCTGATTCCTTTCTTGGTCAAATTGTGGGTTTCAACACTGCTTATGATATTTGGCATGCTCTGGAGTAAATCTTCACTGCTGCCTCCTTTGCCAAAATTTGTGAGGTGCGCACCTCTCTGCAAACGTTGAAGAAGGATGGCCTCACTGCTATGGTTTATTTGCAGAAACTGAAATCACTTTGTAATATTCTCGCTTCTGTGGGTGACCCTGTCCCTTACAAAGATCACTTGATTTATCTCCTCAATGGTCTAGAACCGGAGTACAACTCCTTTGTGAGCTCTGTTCAAGCTAGACGCGATCAGCCTACTATTGAAGAAATTCATTCTCTCCTCCTCAGCTTTGATGCCCGGCTGGATCGTCAATCTTCCGCTTCCCTTCAAGCCAATTTTGCTAATCTCCCCTTCTCCAAACCCAAACAGAAACCATTTCCCTCATCATCCTCGTCTTCCCATCGCCCTTCTCCAAATCGCCCATCCCGCCCTCTGTTTCCTTCCCCTTCATCTTCTTCTCCTTATTTTCCCACTACCCGTCCCCCTTACCGCCCTAAGTGCCAGATTTGTTTTCGTTTGGGACATATAGCCGCTACATGCTATTATCGCAACAACATTCAGTATAGCCCCTCTCCACCTCCCAAACTATATAATGCCTATTTTTCCCATCACACATCTCAACCACCGTTACTCCCCACTCCCTCGGCCACTCCACATTCTGTGATGGATCCCAATTGGTACATGGACTCAGGGGCATCTCACCATTTCACTCCAGACATGAATCTGTTGGACTCGGCTCAACCATTCCATGGTGGTGACATGATTACGGTGGGTAATAATGGTAAGCAAGTTTCTATCTCTCATATTGGCCATGCACCTTACCTGCTTATCATACTGCCCTTAAACTCTGTCAGGTTTATTACTCTCCCTCTCTGACCAAAAATTTATAAAGTGTTTCCAAGTTGTGCCAAGATAATGCTGCTTATGTTGAATATCATCCTCACCTATTTCTTGTTAAATCTCAGGCAAGCAACAAAATCCTCCTCAAGGGTCTTCTTGAAAATGGTCTATATCGTGTCTCTACTCCTTCTCCAATTCCATCTTCTTTCCCACGGCTGTTTCTCTCCTCCAAGACTGACCTCAATTTGTGGCATTCTCGTTTAGGACATTCCTCGCACGATGTCGTCAATCGTGCTCTTTCTCAATGTAATTTTTTAGTTTCTAAGAAAGATCATTTTACTTTTTGTTTTCCTCTTGTCAAATGGCTAAGTCTCACTGACTTCCAGTCCCACTCTCTGTATCTCGGGCTTTAATGCCTTTTGAATTAATACATACCGATCTTTGGGGTCCTTCCCCTGTTTTTTCTATTACTGGCGTTCGTTATTTTATATTATTCATTGAATATTATAGCCGTTTTACTTGGTGTTACTTACTCAAAACTAAAGATAAGGCCTATCAAGATTTTATCACTTTTAAATCCATGGTCTCTACTCAATTCACAGGCACTATTAAACGTGTCCGCTCAGATTGGGGCGGTGAATTCCGCTCCCTGTCTACCTTTTTCTCTCATCTTGGTATTCACCATGAATTGGCCTGTCCCTATACTCCCAACAAAACGGCTGGGTCGAATGTAAGAATCCCCATGTGGTTGAAACCGGTCTTGCCTTATTGGCTCATGCTCACACGCCTCTTCATTTTTGGCCCTATGCCTTTTCTACTGCTGTTTACATTATCAATCTTCTCCCCACTCATCTATGGCAATCTCGTAGTCCCTTTCATGTTCTTTATGACAAAGATCCTTCTTACTCTCATTTTCGTGTTTTTGGTTGTGAATGTTTTCCCTTTCTTCGTCCATACAACTCTCATAAATTGGAATTTCGCTCTTCTTCGTGTTTCTTTCTTGGGTATAGTAGTCATCACAAAGGTTATCTTTGTCTAAATGCTTCCATAGGTCATCTTTATGTCACTAGACATGTTGTCTTTAATGAGCTCCGCTTTCCTTATGCTCACCCCATTCCTTCCCTTTCTCCCCCTACCGCCCCGTCTCACACCGTTATCCATACTCTCCCCTTCCCTTCTTCTCGGCCTGCCCCTGTCCCTCCCCCATCCCTCATCTCTACTCCCCTTATTTCAGCTTGACCATCTACCCAACCCACGGCCTCCCCTTCCCCTTCCCAACCCACGACCTCTACCCAACCCACGACTTTCCCTTGCCCCACCACTCCCATTGTGTCTCCTCCCTCCTTACCTTCTTCAGTAAGTTTGCATGGTCCATGTGCGCCTACCATTACCCATCATAATTGCATCCTATGGTAACTCGAGCTAAATCCGGGATTCACAAACCCCGATTATTTTATAGTGTGGTTGTAGGTACACCCATTGAGCCGTCTAATTTCAAGGAGACCAATTCTCAGCCGGAATGGCAATTGGCTATGCGCCACGAGTTCGATGCTCTTCAGTCTCAAGGTACTTGGACTCTTGTCCCACCGCCTCCGAATTGCACAGTTATTGGTTGCAAGTGGGTCTATCAGATTAAACTCAACGCCGATGGTTCAATTGATCGTTTTAAGGCTCGCTTGGTTGCCAAGGGATATCATCAAACTGCTGGCCTTGATTTTCATGAGACATTCAGTCCCGTCATCAAACCTGCAACAATTCGGTTGGTTCTCTCCATTGCTGTCTCTTTTCATTTGCCTATCCAACAAATTGATATACAAAATGCCTTCTTACATGGAGACTTAACAGAGACAGTCTATATGGCCTAGCCACTCGGTTTTGTGAGTCCTACTGCCCCTTCACATGTTTGCAAGCTTGCTAAATCACTATATGGCTTGAAGCAATCCCCTCGTGCCTGGTTTCTTAAACTGACTACTGCCTTACTGGATTGGGGCTTTCAAGCCTCTAAAGCCGACTCCTCTATGTTCATTTACAAATCCAATGCTCTTATGCTTATTGTCCTTATCTACGTGGATGCTATTATCATCATGGGATCTACATCCGCTGTTATTTCTGATCTCATTGGTTATCTTCGCACGAAATTTGCAGTAAAAAATCTGGGATCGCTTCACTATTCTCTGGGCTTGCAGGTCTTTTGTTCTGCTCACGGCATGCATCTTTCACAGACCAAATACATCCGTGATCTTCTCACCAAAACCGACCTTTTGAAGTCTAAACCAGTACCTACTCCCATTGCTTTTGGATCTCTCTCTATCCATGATGGTGATTTGTTACCTGATGCTACTTCCTACCGCAGCATCATCGGTGCTCTCCAATATTGCACATTCACAAGACCCGATATCTCCTACTCGGTTAACAAACTCTGCCAGTTTATGCACTCTCCTACTACGGTTCATCTCCAAGCTGCGAAACGGAATCTACGGTACCTTAAGGGCACTCCTTAGTTGGGGCTTTTCATTCAGCCAGATACTATTTCCCAACTCCGCTGCTTTACGGATGCGGATTGGGCCTCTTGTCCTGATGATCGTCGTAGCACTAGTGCGTATTGTGTTTTCCTTGGCCTTAACCTTCTTTCATGGTCCCCTTCTAAGCAAAAAGTGGTCTCACGCTCTAGTACAGAATCTGAGTATCGTGCCCTTGCCAATGGTGCCTCTGAAGTCTCTTGGCTTGAAACTTTACTGACTGAACTTGGGTTCCCTGTCTCTTCTCCGTCTGTGCTCCATTGTGATAATATCAGCACCCTTCATCTGGCCTCTAATCCGGTTCTGCATGCTCGTACAAAGCACGTGGAGATCGATTGTCACTTTGTTCATGAACGGGTCAATCGCGGCAGTCTTCATCTCGCATTCACTCCATCTTCGGACCAACTTGCTGATTGTCTTACCAAACCACTTGTGGCTTCTCGTTTTCATGATTTACGCACCAAACTCAACGTCCTTCCTTGCCCATTGAGTTTGCAGGGGGATGTTAAACCATAAATTAATCTTCCTATAATATTGTATTACTTTGATTAGTTGCAGTGGTTATATGTAAAGGACAGCTGTCCATTTTCCATGTATTGGTCCCCTCCTTATTGGACCATATATATCTCTGTACTGTTTTGGTGAATATTCAAGGAATACAAATATTTTCTTTCATTCCTTCTGTTAGAACTGAAGAAACAGCTGATCATATCGCGCGCACGAGTTGTCTTTGTCCATCTTGACTTTGAGCGGCTTTATTATTAGAGCCTAGCTATAGCAATAGTATTCATTAATTATCTTACTAATACTATTGTGTTATTTCATGTCCAACCCACGTGAGGTGATACTTTATGATTTGTTAACGATACTTCATAATACTTATTAAATTTAAATATATACGATCTCATATTGAATTACACCAATAACAATAGATGATGAGCCTTTCTCTACTAGTATATATATATATATAAGATATTGGTGTTGTCTCAAAAAAACTTAATATTTTTTTAATATCGATCTGTACTAGTATCTTTATATTAATTAATATAGTTAAATAGCTGATTATAATATAGTTGTGAGGTGAGCACATAAAAAATTATTGTTGCTAAACTTATTTGCATCCTACAAATGTATCATACCAATACACTTGATGTCACAAGTCTCGTAATTATATAACATGTAAAAAGGTCTTTGAGTAGAAGGGGAAAACTTTATTATTACTTGCTGTTTTGTTTTATTTTATTTTTTTGTTTTTTTTAAAACATGTGAACTATATATAAATAAATATTTGTCAAGAATGGTGAATAAAAGATGAGGCTGCATAGGATCATGAATATCCTCACATATATTTTTGTTGTAATCAGTTGCCGGTAATGCCAATATTTGTGGGAATAGTACAATCGTGTCATGCTCTCCCTATTAGAGAATATTGTAATTGTTATCACAATGGAACCACCAATTGTATATATAAAAAGACTTTGTATACGATTGACAATTTAATTAATAATACAAATTATTCAGTCTATATTGCTTCTCTATGTTGTTAACTTTATTACCTATTTTAGCTCATTTCTATTTTTTTTTATTGGTAAGATAACAGACCACACACCCACACACAGTCTCATCAGTCAGCATCACAGAGTGACCAATCCATTACTCAAGTGCAACGCCCTGTCCCACCTGCAGTTGCGTTTGCAGCTCCTGTTGTTGACCCACCAGCTCCCCACCTCCCCTAGTTCCTGCCTTTGCGTTACCCCAGCCCTTATTTCAAGCTGTTTACTGAGTTTTTCAGAAACTATAAATGTATTAAGATTTAGAACTAGCAAGAAAGGAAATAAACTATTAAGACTAGGATTTTTCAAGGTTGGGACGTTAATGAGCCTTAGTCCACGAGCTAATAGTATTAAACTTTGAGTTTTAACAATGGAGGGTTTGAGTAACAAGTTCAGCAACGTTTTTGCATGCATGAAAAATTGGGATCCCCTCTATAGTGAATTGAGGGCCCTATTTATAGGTGGCCATGTATTTTGGGCCGGACTAATCTGGGCCCAATAGGGATGTAATTACAATTAACCCTCTAATGGATCTTGACACAAGTATAAAGTGATATTCCGATACGTTTAATCTAAAGCCCATTGGGTCGGTACAAGTTTAGTTAGACACTCCAGATGTCCTTTGTACGTTGACAGTGACTAGCGCGCGTGAGCCGTCATGGGAATTCAGAGGTCATGGGAATTCAGAGGACAGGATGTGTTAGAGTAGTGGTAGTGCCAATCCCTAAGAATATTGTACTTTCATGCACACCCCTTTTGCAGGTTAGTTGAGGACACCAACGCCGAACTTCTCAGGGGTGGTGTCAACAGGATGATGTGTCTGTCTTGCGCTTCCTGGATGGAGAGTTCAGATTCATTTCTGAAGGTATGTATTCTTTCGTGGTTGTGAGTCCAGGAAATATCCTGGTGTAACAAACTAGGATGCACAGATGGAGTTGGAGATATCATCCGGGTCTCAAATGGTGGGATTTGTTCATTGAGCTGTATACCGTAACGACCTTTATCTAGGTTGATACGGGCCATTCGTGGCCACAGTGTTGGTCCGTGCCTTCACTTAAGGTCCGAGTTCTCACCATACTTTGGGTAATCATTATTTATTGGACCCAAGTTGGGCGTGGGCCTACCCTGAGGGTAAAAAAAACCCACTTGGTGGTGCCACGTATCCTTGGTAGAAAATACAGGCAGCATTCACCCCCCAAGTCTTCATCCATGTTCGCGCGGTGGGTACTTGATCCTTCATCCCAGTTCAATCCATTGGGGGCCAACTGACCAACCCCAACCTTTCAAATTCCAAAGGCCTTAGGCATGTGTCTCCAGGTGGGTAGCAAGTTGACGCCACTCGCGCCCTGAATATGTATGAAACCCCCTTCATTGTCTTGGGTGATTGATGGGTGGCAGCGCATTTCTCGAGGCATCCTATTAAGGTAAATCAACGTTTTAGCATTCCATTGGTTTAATTAGTGTATGCTCGTCCTCCGGGGCCGTCGGGTGTAGTTTTTCTTGGGATACTAAATGCGAGTCGTTGGATTAGAAAGGCACAAATTACGTGTCTAGTTGTATAAATACGCATACAAATTTCTCTCTTCACTTTTATCATATTTGAATTTCCAAACCAGAGAGTAAAGAGATTTTCCTGTAAATGCCCGAACTTGTCGAAGAACTTCACCAACGTTTATTACAACTCCTAATGGGGGAGAGTGAGATAACATGTAGCGTCCCAAATTTGCTAGTAAGGCTTAGGGCCTTGATTAGCGTGTCGGGAGGGCAATAATTGATTTAATTATGCTAATATGTGAATTTAATGATTATGTGATTAGAATTGCATGTTTACGTGAATTAAATATGCATGTGGGCCCCATTTGGTTATTAGGGGTATATTTGTAATTTTAGCCCGTTGAGGGCATAAATGTGATATATGTGTATATTGTGATTGATACCACAAGAGTGTGGCGATATATTTGTGATGTACGATCCGAGACAGTCCTAGGGAGCAGAATAGCGAAAAAAGTCACAATAGGGTCAAATACCCGGCTCGGGAGGAGCCTAGGGGTATTTTGGGAATGTAGTATGTGTTCGGATATTACCGGGTAACATGTAGTAATTTAATGTTTGTTTAAGTGTGTCTGGGATTAAATGGGGATTCATAGAAACCCTCGAGGATTTAGCGGGATGTGGCAAATAATTGGGTTACCCTTGTTGGCACTAGAGGATCTAAGATAGACTTGAGGGTATTTTAGACATTTTGGAGGCTGGGGGATAGACTTGAACTTAGACAACTGCTGTGGACTCTAGAACTAAGGAAAGACAAAAAAAGAAACTCTCAACACTCTCTCTTTCTGTCTCTCTCTCTCGGCTCTCTCTCCTTCTCTTGGGGACTTAGCCAATCTTTGAAATTTTGGTGGTGAAACTCAGGATCTAAAGCTGGGAACTTGGGGAGATAAGCTAAGGGTGCTGGAAAGCTAGTCTAAGGTTACTTACATGTTTTGATGGTCAATTACATTGAGAATGAAACTTATTTAAGTTCTAGCTTAAGATTGAATTTGGTCTGAATTGGGGTGGGTTAGCTAAGCTTTCTAGAGTACTAATACTGCTTAAGGTGTAGTAGAGTGATTGTGGGGTCAACTCTGACTTTGGGGTATGTTTATATTGAATTTTAGGGATGTTAGCTCGAAAAATGCATGGGAATTATGGGTTTAGAGGCTCGAGCCACGACCCTGTTCATCAGGCGCTGCGACCTGCTTGAATGAAGAGGCCTGGGGGCCTTAGAAATTTGTCCAGGCGCCGCGACACAAGATATAGCACGCCGCGACTCGTGTCCCTCAATAGAGCGGAATTTTTCCTTTGACTTGAGTGCGTCGCGGCCCTTAAGGGGCTGGGCCGTGGCTTAAATGCAAATAGTGGATGTTTGAGGGTTTTAAGCTCGGGAACCCGAATGTTAAGGCTCGGGAAGGGTTCTACTACCCGACTTAGTAGAATCCAAGGTCTCGGAGGCTAGGTTAATATTCTGAAGTTATTTATTGGTTTAGGACTTGATAGAATGTTATTATGAATACGTTGTGACTAGGTTTTCAATGAGGCTCAGATTAGAGGATTGTGCTTGGGATCACATTTACTCAGATAGCTCGAGACACAGGTAAGAGAACTGTTTGTACCAGTAGAGCTACGTGGTGTGTTGTGCTGTATGTGTTGCTTATAACTGTTATGTCAAACATGTGGTTGTGACTGATCGGCAAGAGCTGGGAGCGGCAAGAGCCGGAAGTGGAAAAGTGCCGGGATCGGCATTAGGGCGAGAACCTATAAGGGTGTTGTACACACCTGTTTGGTTAATATCGTGGACCTGGTGCCTGAAAGTGCACCCTGAGTGGAGGAGATCGATGTTGTGATAATGTACTGCTAAGATGTTATGCTATTGTGCTTATGTGTTGATATATTGCTATGATGTTATGTTGTTGTACTTATGTGCTGCTATACTGCTATGATGTGATGTTGTTGTGTTATTGTGCCATTGCGCATTCCAATAATAGTTTGTAGATTGTTTATTTCCTTTGATTAAGTATTTATTTGTTGAGATAAATTATATTATGTTGTGCTTTGAGGTTCTCTTGCCGGGCCTCGGCTCACGGGTGCTTTGTGGTTTATGTAAGTGTAAGGAAAAGATTGATCAACCATGAGTTAGAGGGCATGGAATGGTGCGTACATGTTTGGCCTACCTGGCTGCCACGGCTGGGGTATTCTAAGGAGTGGGTTATAAATGTTGAGTTTGTCACTTAGGCCGACTGTAAAGTAACTTTTGAGTTGTAAATATGTTTCTAAACAGTATTTTAAGGATCCCAATGTAACCCTTTCACGATTTAAAGGAATGACTGACCTTTCACACCAAAATCTTATTTAAATGAGTTTACATTTTAATTAATCACACTTTTTGGTCTAATACCTCGGTCAGCGAGCTAATGGCACATTTTAAAATCACATGGTAACGACTCTAGGGAAGTAGGGCGTTACATAACACCACCACAAAAAAATAGAATCTACACAAAATTTGATTGACAGAGACTTAAAAAAAGATTGAGAAAGAACTTGCAAACCCTAGTAGAACAATGGTGTTCTTCAAGTTTTGATAAAGCGTCAAACCCTAGGCAAATCACCACTTTGAACAATCCTTTGATCAAACCAAAACACAAACCAATGCTTATACACGTTGAGAAATGTTGTCCTAATACTCTATTTCCCAGCAACCATTGATGCTTGAGGCCTTCTCTTGAGGAAATGAGGATTGAGATTGAACAAGCCTTCAACTCTCTAAGTCAAGCACTTTCTTGAAGAAAACTAGAGATTCTTGGAGATAGAGAGAGAAAGAGGGTAGAGAAAGATTAGAGAGAGTGATCAAGTCTCCCAAATCACTGTTTTTGACCCATATTGTAACGCCCTAAACTCCAGGGACCGTTACGGTGTGCCTTTTAAACAGTGCTAAACTCGTTAATTGAGTCATTTGGCCACAATCGTGTAACTAAGTATGATTAGCGGTTTAGCGTTAAAAATTTTGGTTAAGATATTCCGTTTCACTAAAACGTTTATTGTATACATTGGGATCCCAAAAATATAATTTAAAGGTTCATTACAAGAAAATATTTACAACCAGCTGATCTAAGCGGCAAAACAGGGTTTAACCCTAGTTCCTCTTTAAACCCTCGGCCATGGTGGTCGAGCAGCCGCATATGTACACATCGTCACCTAAGCTCTCCAACTCAAGGGTGGTCTAGCTTTCTTTTGCATTTACCTGCACCACATAGCACCCGTGAGCCGAAGCCCAGCATGAAAACTTAATATGCTCATGATCAGTATTATCATGTCATCAAATCATAAAGTGCATGTCTAGCAATAACAACCTTAATCATGCATGCAAATAGGTTCAGATAATGATGGGGTATCCAGGATAAGGAACTCCTGCCCTCCTGATTGGATGACTATCAAGTCAATCCTAATCAGATGAGTAATTTAACACTGGTGGTTCCATTAACTGTAATGCCCCGGATTCCCTATTATGGTTTAATGGCTGGATTAGTAGGCCAGGAGGGCCATAACTGTTTAATTATGCCATTAAATGTGTTTATGCATGTTTATGATAATTATATTGTAATATGATGTTAAATGCATGCATGTGAGTCCACATTTGTTTACAGGGGTGTTTTGGTAATTTGGCCCGTTGGGGGTATAATTGTATACTTGTTTGTATGTCAATGATATATTGTGAGACCACATTATAATGTGGATTTGTTTGAGTATTTCGGCATGATAGGATCTTTAAACATGATTTATCGGTTTGGTCATAACAGGTTTGAGCTCGGGGTGAGTCTCGGGGTGATATTAATGATTATAGCGTTACCGGGGATTTTAGGGTAACGGGATATGAATTATTTGTGTTTGAGGATATTGAGATTAGCGGGAATTGGGAAGCGTTAATTATGATTAACGGTGTAAGTGGAAAGTACCAATTTTACCCTTAAAATGGTTTTAGAGGCTTAAAGTGACTTAAGGGTATTTTAGTCATTTGGGGGGATTTATATTACCCTTTAGTTGGCTGTAGAAGCATGTGGAATAAACAGAACAAAAACAGAGATTTTCTTCTTCCTTCCCGTACACTATCTTCTTCATCTTTCCTTTGAGGTTCTTGAGCTCTAGGTGGGGATTCAAGCTAGGGAATTCAAAGGCTGGGTTGGTGGAATTGGTTCAGCTAGTGAGGGAGGTTTAAAGCTGGTTTTAAGGTGAGTTTTAGTTATTGAACTTAGGTTATGCTCTGTTTTCCTCTTTAGTTTTTCAGTTTTGATTTCTTGATAGAAGTGTGGATTTGAAGAGGTTTTGATTGATGATAAGTTTGGGTTTTGATGAGGGTGAGTTATGGGTGATGTTTGGAGGTTTAAATGAGTGTTTGAAGGAGGTTATGGCCTGGTTTGAAGGGCTGGTTTGAGAGGAAAAACGCAGGGGAAAAATTGAGTTCGTGTGTGGTTATGTGGCTGGTCTGGGCTGGGCGCCGCGGCGCAGCAGGGGAGCGCCGCGGCCCTTGGCGTCTGGCAGGGGAGTCCCTCTCTGTTTGAGGGCGCGCCGTGGCGCAGCAGGGGAGGGTCGCGGCCCTTAAGGTCATTTTTTCCAAAATGGGGTTTTTAGCTTGGGGATTCAAACCTTAGGCCTCGGGGTTGAACCTAGTACCCGGTTGGGTGGTGTTTGATGTCTCGGAGGCTGGGTTTTGGTTTGGGAGCCCTCTGTTATCATTTTTATTGATGAATCCTATATTTTGGTTATGACCAGGTGACCGTCAAGGGATTTAAAGGTTGATCGTTCTCAGGGGTCGTTCATATAATAATTCTCACTCGAACCAGAGGTAAGAAAATAGTGTATGAATACAGTTGCACCCTGTATAGGTATATGACATGCATGGCTTGATATTGAGGCATGTTGGTTGATATATGTGGACTTGGATTACATATTAAATGCTAGTGAACGCTGATTACTTGTTTATGGCACTGACTAGTTAGGGACCGACCCTAGAGTCGATGAACACGCATTGAATGGATCTATGGCATTAATGTGGGACCGACCCTAAGGTCGATGAACTTATAAGCGCTTGTCTGGTCTAAGACTAGATGTTCATAGCCAAGGTATATGACCCCGGTGACCGTTTGTCACATGGCTAGGGGACACTGTCCATAGTTACGACTCTAGAGTCGGGAGGAAGGTTATGTTGGTGACCAATTACCATGCACCTGTCCTGATCAAACTTATGAAAGAACCACTATCGGCTAGCCCTGGTGACCCTATCGTCACATGGCCAGGAGGGAGCTGTACTCGTTATTGTGACTTTTGCCTGTTGTCACCTGTCTGCTTGGACTGTTGATCCTGAACAATTATTATGACTATTGTTGATATTATATCATGCTTTATTGTGTTTTCTTGTTGGGCCTTGGCTCATGGGTGCTATGTGGTGCAGGTAAAGGGAAAGAGAAGCTCACCCAACCTTGAGTGGAGAGCTTGGGCGATGTTGTGTACATACTGGGCCGCTTGACCACCACGGTCAAGGAGTTCTCAGAGGGACTAGGGGGTTACCCTATTTTTGCCGCTTAGGCCGGCGGGGACTGTAAATTTGAAACAGTAGCGACTCTTTTGTATTATAAACAGCTTGTAAACATTTTGAAAGGCTCATGAGCAGTTTATTTACTTAATGAAATGTATCCTTTCCTTTTTACTGGTTTTTCACCTTAACCTAATAATAACACTTAGATCACATTTTTAACCAAAGGACTCGGGTAGCGAGTCAAATTTCCGGTTCACTGTTCACCGTAACTGTTCTGGGGTAGCCAGGGCGTTACATTAACCATAATGAGTGACCGACAAACAAGTCATCACGGGACTCAGCACCCACAACCATGCAAATGATGATCATTATAATCATACAGAGGTTATAGCCCTAAACAGATGAGTGAATATCACTTTGAGGTTCTGTTAAACCATAATGAGTGACTGACAAGCAAGTCACTACGGGGCTCAGTACCCATAGCCATGTGACAAAACAGTCACCTGGGCTTTCTGGCAATGGCTCTAATCAGATGAGTGACTGATGGGTAAGTCACTAGCTTAAACAAATGAGTGACTGATGGGTAAGTCACTAACTTAAACAAATGAGTGACTGATGGGTAAGTCACTAACTTAAACAAATGAGTGACTGATAGGTAAGTCACTAGCTTAAACAGATGAGTGACTGATGGGTAAGTCACTAGCTTAAACAGATGAGTGACTGATGGGTAGTCACTACGGGGCTCGGCACCCATAGCAATGTGATTAAACAGTCACCGGGGCTCGCTGCCTCTGGCTCTAAATGACTAGCCTTTGGCTAGACAAGCGCTTTTAGTTTTCATCGAACTTGAGGTCGGTCCGGCATTAATGCTCATTTGAGTCATTCAATGCAGATGTCGATTAGATCTAATCTTTATCGGCTTGCGTTAAACACGCTAAGTCCATTCTTGACTTTTTAGTCAATACCAGATGACCAGCACTCAGTACTACTGCCGAACTTGATAAGTAGGTCACAACTTCACAGTTTATACTGACACCATTGCCAATTCTGACTAGTTAGTCAGTGCCACTCACAAGTAAGCAATGCTACCAGACATATATCATATGTCAAATATCCAAATGTAGGACATTCAACATGCTTACTTAACAATCGCTAACATAATTATGATCATGCACAAGCATAGAGACTCAAGCTCTGATCAATCTCATATTCAACATTCATGTCATGCCCTAATCACATATTTCTCGTGCATCACATGCATCACATATTGGGTGCAGTTTTCTTACCTCTGGTTCGAGCAAGAAATAGTAAAAGAATGACCCTTGAGGACGATCAACCCTTTTGATTCCTTAGCGGTCACCTAGTCATAATCAATTACAACTTCCATTAATGAAAATAAACAATAATAGGGTCTTGACCTAAACCTCACACCCGGGACCCCGAATTGTACCCAAACAATGAGTAGATTCGATCCCGAGCCTTAAGGATTGAAACCCCAAGCCAAAAACCCTTAAAAACACCCAAAACATGAATATGATGGAATAGGGTAGCACCCCAGCGCTACCCCACTAGTGCCCCAGTGCTATACTCAGACCCAAAGCCTCCTGAGTAGCGCTGTAGCGCCCCCCAGTGGGCACTATAGCGCTACACCCAACCAGAAAGTGCCCTGAAACTTTCCCTTTCGACTCCTCCATTTACAACCTTAACCAAAAGCTTCCCAACTTCATTTTAAGTCCCAAATGAACCAAAAAACCATCTATACATGTCCTAGGCATCACAACCTAAGAAACCCTTGCCAAAAACTCCAATTGAAACTCAACTTTCAAACCAAAAACCCAACTGAAACTCAATGAGAAAACAGAGCAAGAACTACGATTTTAATGGCTAAAAACTCACCTCAATCTCATCTTAGCATCCTCTTCAATGGTAGAACACAGCCCTAGATTATCAAAGCTTGGTTCTCTGGCTTGGTTCCTCAAAAAAAGCTTGAAAATTCAAAGAGAAATGGGAGAGAAAAACTGTCGGGAGAAGGAGGAGGTGATGCTCTTTTTTGCTTAGCTTTCCACAGCCTTCTAATGGTTAAATATAACCTTAGGTTGAAAAGACTAAAATGCCCTCAAGTCTAAAATAAAATCTTAACAGCCACCAAGGGAAAAATCATCATTTCCCGCCTATTTCGTTAATTATAATTAACACCCTCCAATTCTCGCTATTCTAAAAAAATTCTCAAATGCCAATAAATCATATCCCATTACCCTTTAATTCCCGGTAATGTTCTAATCACCAAATCACCCCGAGACTCACCCCAAGCCGCGAACTTAATCCCGTTATGACCAGACCGAAAACTTACATTCCATGATCGTCTCATGCCGAATGGCTCGAACCAATCCACACACAATGTGGTATTATTTATAACTCACCCACATGCATGAAAATACACAATTACGCCCTCAACGGGTCAAATTACCAAAGTGCCCTTATAATTAAAAATGAACCCATATGCATGCATTTATCATCATTTTATAATATAATTCATATAAACATGCATATAATCATTTAATAACATAATAAATCAATTATGGCCCTCCCGACCTCCTAATCAAGGTCCTAAACCTTATTAGGGATTTTGAGGCATTACACATATATAGAGTAGGCACTGTCATTAGGTCTAACCAATAGGATTAGACTTGCAAAACACGTTATTTTGAGCATTTACGTAAATCCACGTAATACAGTAGGCGACATCGGAAACCCTAGCTTTCAGGAGATATGTCGCCTCCTGGGTTGTAATATCCGTTTTCCCGAAAGGCAATTTCGTAATTTTCCCACTGTGTGCATCCTTGTTATTTTTTTTTTCTTTTCCTTTGATGGATTATTGGATATGTATGACTTCCAATGGAAATAAAATTCATGGTTTCTCATGTTTGAGTTTTTGTGAAATCACAACATGAAAATAATGTCAAGTGAATAAATAATGACTCGGGTTAAGTTATTTATTTACTTAAAAATTATTATTATTATGAGCATAATAGTAATAATAATATGCTTGAAATTATTTTATCATATTATGTGTAATTGTTGGTTTGCCATAATATTAAATATTTGAATTTGCGAAAAGACCATAATACCCTCAAGTTTGAGATTGGTTCAAGGGGCATTTTAGAGACTTTATTTCTTCTGTTTTAACATGATTAAATATTCATAAAATTGGTTAAATTTTCGAAATTTAACTGATAATATCAGTTGTGGAACTTAGTCATTTTATTTTATTTTTTTAAAGAAAAAAAAATAAGGAATTCCTTGAAAAGAGGATCTTACCACTTCAAATGCTAACTTATTTTCTAAACCTATTCTAAAATGTGTTACCATGATAATCTAAAGGAGAAATTGTGGAAATATTGAGGGAAGCAAAGGATTGAAGAGAGAGAGAGAGTGTGTTATTATCGTTTTTTTTTTTAAAAAAGAGATGACATTTCTGAGTTCTTGCACTTGGGAAAAATCTAGGCAGTAATGAATATTGTAGAATCATTTTAGGGGAGGAAATAAACATTTTGAGTGTGAGAAATACATTTATAAAGCCTCGGATTGTGATTCACCATTTTTATCCAAGAAAATGAATATTCTTGGATAATTTTGGATTTAAGTGTGTTGAAGAGTGTATGGTGTGCATGGTTGGTGATAAACAAGCTTAGGGGACTCCAAGAATCGGTTTTGATGTGAAGAAACAGGCTGAAATGGTCTAGAGCAAGAAAAACCAATTTTGAGCTCCATTGTTGGCGGTACACCGGCGTTGGAGAAGAAGACTTTGACCAAGGCAGCTGTGGCGTGATTCTTTGTGTCTTAGGGTCGTTTTGGACTGCTGGAAAACATGTGAGAAGTTTCCAAGTGGTTTGGAACGTCGAGGTAGCCGGAAACAAAAGAAACAACCTCGTCGGCACCGAAGAAGACAACAACTCCGGCGAGAATTCCGGCGAACCCGATCTAGGTGTTTATTGAGGTTTTTTTTTTTGGTTTTTCAATCTTAAAAATTAGTACATTAATTTTAGAGCATTTTCCAACTGGTTTCATATTTTTCTGATTTTTCTTTGAATTATTATGATTTATTGAAATTTAAATAAAGATTAATTATGAAAAATATTTTAATTGTTCAAAATAATATGATTTTATGTTTCAATGATATCTCTATGATTTACAATGGCTTTGTATGTTTGGATTTAAGTTTTGATCGTATTTGATAATTTTATTCAATTATTTTCTTTTAAATATGTGATTTAAGAAAATAAATGTGAAAAATTATTTAAATTATTCTAAAAATTCTGAGAATTTTTGTATAATTTTAAAATGAGATTATAAGGCTCTCTATAATTTTATTTCGAATTAGTATCATTTATGTAATTTTCATGATTTATTTGGCTTATTTTATATTTTAAATATGAAAAAATATTAATGCTACTGTTCTGAACCCTAGATAATTTTTGCGTGTTACTGTAGGGTGTAGAAACTGATCTGTATAGTTAGATTCTATTTTTAATCAGTTATGAGTTTTTTCTTTAATTAATTAGTTTTTCTATAAAATTAATTAAGAAAATAGTTATTTTGCCCAGAAAATTCTAAAATAATTTTTATAAGTTTATTTTGGATTTTTAAACAGTTCTGTATGTTAGTTTGATTTTTGGGCTTGGTTGTGTATTTATTTATATTATTTGGGTTTTATTTGAGAAATTGAGGAAAAATAATTTATAAATGTTAAAAATTATTTTTCTGGTCTTATATGAGAATTTGCTGATTATTTAGGGTTTTAGAAAAGTTATTTATTAAATTTTGTTGTCATATGATAATTTTTATAAAATTATTGAGTCTTTAATGTAATTATGATATTAAAGGGTATTTTGGTAATTTTCACATAAAAAATATTTATATGAATTCATGCGATATGTTAGAAACATCATTATTTGTGTATGTGACATGATGGTTTGAACCTTTTGTGGACGTTTTTTTTAATTTACGTGTCATGTATGTTAAATTGGTGTAGTTAAATTATTTCGATAATTAAGGTTTCAAAATAAAACATTAACGCCTATTTTATTTTTCCTGAATTTTCGCTGTGTAATTGGACATCTAGGAGCTAGCGGTCATCGAGGTGACGCAGCGAGTGGTTCGAGACACGTCAGCGGAAAACGCACTGTTTAAGGTAAGAAGAGTGAACATCTGCGCACAGGGTGTATGTTATGCGTGCAACCTTGTTTTCTTATTTGTTAGTTATGTAATTATATTTGTGACCTGAATTGTTGCATTAGGTGGACTAGCATGAGGATAGTGCTAGGGATTTTAGTTAGTAGACATGCTTAGATGATAGAGTAGGCGTGCTACTAGAATCTAGCTGCTTGTGTGGGTATAACACTTGCAGGAATTATCTTGGGTGTGTATAACTCAGGATAATATGATGCCACCACGGAACTGCCGAGTGTGAGTACAGCGCAGGCAGGGCAACGATGTCTCGAGGGAACGGCCGAGTGTGAGTATAGCGCAGGCTAGACTATGTGCCACCGTGGGAATGACGAGTGTGAGTACAGCGCAGGCAAGGCAGATTACATTTCATGTCCGATCAACATGACTTGTTAGTATTTATGTGTGTGAGTGTAATACACATTATGTTAGTGTGATATGGTGTTTATATATCGCACGATGATTATTATGCTTATGATGTTTATTTATGTTTAGTTGAAAGTTTATGTTTTCTGGTTTGGGGAGTTATGTCCTACATAGCTCTTCTTACTGGGCGTTAGCTCACGGGTACTCTATGTGCAGGTAAAGGCAAAGCAAAACAGTGAGTGGTGCGGGCTCGAGGCATGGACGGAACATGTTAGAGGCTGGGCTCTAGTTATTTTATGTTTTTAGAAATAAATGTTATGTTTTTAAATTTTCAGACTTGACTGGTTATTTTCTTTATGTTGTTGTTATTAAACCTAGCGTCCAACATTTTTATTTTTAAATAATGAGATCTCATTGTCTGTTTAAATTTTAAATAAATAATTTCTCTTAGTGCCTTAAAGTATTTATTGTTTATTATTTTTAAATGGACTCCCTAAGTAACGTCTCGGGAAATCGGGGCGTTACATGGGTGGCGACGTATCACCACCCCCTCTGACTTTGGACACTTCCAAAAGTCTAAAAAATGCTCCAAATGCCACCAAACTTTTTGGGAACCCTTAGATACTTTTATGTATCACTTTGGACCCAAATTTGCATTTTCAAAGTGCCTACAATTTGAAACTTAAATTCACATCTTCACTATGTGAATTCCACTAAGTGTTTATACCTTGCTTGTATTTTAACACTTTATCATTTGTATTTAACCAATCATAACAATCCCCCACTTGGTTAAATACAAGCCACATTCTCTAGCTTAAACAGATTTAATGCATAAAATAAAGTGTCTTTTAGTTTGAACTTTATCTTAGTGAAAATACCAAAAAGTATTATCGAAATCATGAGTTGCTTAGAGCTTGAACCAAGTACTCCATATGATAAATACCTCACACACCTCCACCACATATTTTGTTTTCCCACTTTCTCACTTGTCACTATCATGGCCATGTGCTCATCTTTTCATAGACTTTTCGGGGAGAAACTCCAACTCCCATGAGAGGCGGCACCACCTCTAAGTCCATATATGTGAAGTTATTACAACATATTTGCTACCTTTATAGATGCTTGTTACACTCAACTGAGTTTCATTAAAAGCCCTAGGCTAACCCTAACTCGGTAGCAACCAATACTAACCATTTCAGATGGAATTCATCATAATTTTTAGTGTTGAAACTATTCACTTATCAATGACTTGTTATTACCCCTTGAACTCTTTCCCTTGATTTGTACTAGTTGAGAGTTGGGTTTACATCATTGGTGAATCTATTCTTCTAGGAGTTTTAATCCCATCCCTTTTGAAGTAGAACTTATTAACCTTCTCACAAGAGGTTTTGTAAATGAATCCGCTAAGTTCTCACTTGTTTTAACATATGAGATCGATATGATTCCACATTGAATCAATTGTCTCACATATTCATGTCTTAGAATAATGTGTCTAGACTTTCCATTATACACGCTATTATATGCTCTAGAAAGTGTGGATTGGCTATCACAATGTATTGAAATTGTCGATACCATATCCGTGGTTAAAGGAATATCCATCATTAGATTCCTAAGCCACTCGGCCTCTTTGCCGGTTGCCGCTAAAGCTATGAACTCCGCTTCCATGGTTGAGTGTGATGTATATGTTTGCTTCTTGGAGCCCCATGAGATTGCACCTCCTCCAAGAGTAAACACCCAACCGGTTGTGGAGAGATTATCTCCAATTCCTGATATCCAATTAGCATCGGAATATCCTTCAAGTGTCTTTGGAAACTTTGTACAGTGAAGACTATACTCCTTGGTACCCTTAAGATAACCAAGTATTCTCTCAATAGCTTTCCAATGCTTGATACTTGGATTGCTAGTAAACCTACTAAGTTTACTAACCGCATATGCATTATCCGCTCTTGTGCAATGAGCGGCGTACTGTAGAGTCCAAAGAACTTTACTTAGCTAAGTTAGATAGTAGTATAATAGTAATAATAGTATTATCTTTATGACTGTGGATTTTTGGTTCAGACCGGGATTTATTTGGACACTCATAGTAGTACTTGTAGATTTTCTAAGTTTAACCTATAGTTTAGGAATATTAATTTTAACCTAAGGTTTGATTAATATGACTGATATTGAGGATAATATTTATTATACTATAAGGTTTAGATAAGAACTGTTATACCCAGATTTCGAGCTATGTTAAATGTAACCTCGAAAGTTGGATTCACAAACGAATGGACTCGTAAGGTTTAGAGTGTAGGATCTTAAAATTTAAATCTAGATGCATGCTTCCTATTATTTTTCCAAACACATAATAGAAACATAGAATAACACGACATACATATGAACATTAGATTCGTAAATTAACATAAATACAATGATGTAGAAACTTACGAATACGCAGCGGAACTGGAACAACTCCTTCCTTCAATCTCTCTAACTCTTGATTCCTTTCTGTAGCAGAGTATTATCAAGAGATTGAACTAGATCAGCAACACAGTCTTCCTCACCAAGCCTTTGATCAATCTAGAACTAGTGTGGGCAGGTTCTCAACACATGAGAAAGAGATTTAGAAAAGAAGAAGAGAAAGTGGCTAAGAAAGGATTAGAGTGTCTAGGTTTTCACTTACCAATGAATTAACTGATACTGACCTATGAAAACCCTAGATATCATATTCCTTATATAGACAACTTAATGGGCTTTATTTAAATTTAAATTTAAATTTAAATTTTGAATTAATTAAACTAATAAACAAAAAGATAAAAGCCTTGGGCTCCCACAAATGGACTTGGGCCCAATACTTTTATTTTGAATTTAAATCCCAATTGGGCCTAAATTCAAAACATTTTATTTATTTATTTATTTTAATTAATTAACTAAATCCTTATTCAAATTAACTAATTATAATTTGAAACTTGATTTAATTTTTATTTATTTATATTGACACCAATTTATCAATATTAATAAATTTACCCAAAGATTCTCTTTTATTCTCTAAATCTCATATCTCTATAAATTTTCCAAAATTGACCTAGTCAACTTTAAAAAAAAATCCTAATTGATAATTAAATCAATTAATTGAGACATTCTAGATGATTTACTCAAAGGTGATGCGGGGACCATGGATCCATGAAATCAAGCTCCAATAAGTTACCGTGAATTTATTTACGAATAATTTCACTACCTTATTAATTCCTCGTGACTCCACTATAGACTTGGAATTGAACTCTTGAATTCATAGAACGTATTTTCCAAAGCATAAATACGTTATCCATTGTTATAACCATTACAGTTAGTCAATCCTCTATCGATGACTTACTAACAAGCTGGGTGAAAATTACCGTTTTACCCCTCATCAGTATTTTATCCTTAACTCCCACTAAGTTCCTTATAAATGATATTTCCGTGAACTTAATCACAGAAATGAGATCTCAATTATTTAACCTTTTGAACAAAGCAATTAAGGAAATCATCTTTTCACTTCTCATACAGAAGTTATAGATTTCATATCTATGAATAATACTCCCACTCAATTTCATTACTAAATCTCCAAGATGTAAGTATGGGCTAGACCGTAGGGTAAGCTGGTAACGAACAAGTCAAAAGATTTAAATAATATAATTAGCAGAATATTATCACTCAGAATTAAGATCGACTTAACCTATGGTCAACGTTGTGATATTGATTAGATTCGATAACAACGATACTTATTTATCAATCAATAATCAATATCGGTCCTAGTCCGATGTAACCAAATACATCCGATCATATCTACTTGGTCAATGCCTTGGACAAGACATCACACTCCTAATGTGTAAGTAGATCATATCGTAGATTTCCTAATCAGTGAAAATCCAATGCACTGATCTAATCTAGGACTTGTTCTTTTGAACATATAATTACAACTATAATCCACTGTGACCTAGTCACCATAATTGTAACTATCCATATGTTCAGGATTTTATGAATGTTTGTATTAATTGAATAAACATGTAATAAAACAAGCGAACAATGCAATTGAATAAACAAAATGATTTCTACTTCTTTTATTGATAATAATAACGTGTTACATAAGAAAAATGGTTTTATTAAGGGCATAAAACCCAACATAGAGTATGCTCCAGGACTAAATATCGAGCCTGCAAGACTGAGACGACCTCGAATATGGTGACCTCGAAGTATTCACGATCTCGGAAGGTAGCTCCGGAGACGCATCTATCCTCAGGGATGACCTCGGATCAGGGGTTCCGAGTTCGACGTACATACGATCTCGAAAGCCGTGTGACCTCGGGAGATGTCATTAGCTCGGAAGCTGACGAGAAACCTGGGAGGCTAAGGCCTTGGAGATATATGATAAAAACCGAGAATATCTATAAGTGTTGTCCATAAGAGACGTAATCTTCATTTATTACTGTAAATCTCCTAAAATCGTGGGATATTATTTGGTTAGTTATACGTCCCCTGGTCTTCAGGGGACGTTCCCTTTTATATCTGATTATAGGCATTTAAAGCCATTAATTTTATTTACACAAAAAGAGTAACTACCCAAAATATGTGGGATAGTATTCTGCAACCTTCTCTATAAATAGAGAGGTCATGCACCATTATAATGGACCGAAATTCTGAACCTGGAGAGAAAACTCTGAAGAATTCTTGCTAAAAGAATTTTCAGAGATAATCTTGAGTTTAATAACAAAGACTCGTGGACTAGGCAGATTTAATTGCTGAACCACGTAAAAATCGTATTTTGTGTTGTTATTTTTTAATTGGTCATTACTTGTAATTGTTTACGTGCTCTTCTTTCACTGTTGACGAAAAACGGCGTCAACAGTTTGGTGCTTTCATTGAGAGCCTTAAGCATTCATCCCTGAGAAATTCATGGCCACAAACAATCAGAACACACCTGAGGAAAATTACCCAAGACGTCCTGGAAAACAACCAATGGAGAACCCGGATGTTGAAGAAAGAAGTGGGTCTTCTGATTCCCGGGGACCACCTCCTCCACCAAGGGATGAGGATATGTACTACAATTCGGAGCGGTACGTTCCTATTGTAGAACTTGAAAACCGGCAATTGAAGCAGCTGTTGGCAGAGGCCAACAAACGGAATGAGGAGTTGACAAGTGTTATCCCAAAAATTTGAAAAGAATGATGTGGCAATAAAATTGGCACATGGCATGAGTTAGTGGGGTGATCTGACTTAGCAGTGGCCCAATACACCCGACCAAAGAGAATATTTGGTCTAAGGGTTGCTTGGCTCAGACCTCAGTTTGAAGACCCTAATAATTGATTTGAAGCCAAGTCCAAGAAGATTGAAGGAGAGATTTGGATTTTGGTTCAAGGGATAAAAGCAACAGGTCCGATCGGACCTAAGCTTAAGGAGCCTCTTGATATTTTGGCTCGAACGTGTCCAAAGAGAATGACTAAGACTTAAGTTTTAGTCAAGGGGAAGGCCACATAATGGCCAATCGGATATGCCATGGAAGAGGCATGCTTGGACTTGTACGAGGTGAGAAGAAGGAGGAGGAAGGTAGGCTCGGACCACCTTGGTCCGAGGAGAAGATTACAAGGTCCGATCGGACCTTGGTTGAGAAAGAGAGGCTCGGACCACTTTTGTCCGAGGAGAAGGGCACCATGTCCGATCGGACATGCCCATAGGAGAGGTGCCTTGGACCATTTTGGTCCGAGGAGATGATATGGAAAAGATGGCTCGGACCACCTTGGTCCGAGGAGAAAACTACAAGGTCCGATCGTGTAGAGTCCAAGAACTTTACTTAGCTAATTGTTTAGTAGTATTATAGTATGTTTAAGTGTTATCTTTGTTACTATGGATTTTTGGTTCAGACCGGGAGTTATTTGGACACTCATAGTAGTACTTATAGATTTTCTAAGTTTAACCTATAGTTTAAGAATATTAAGTATAACCTAAGGTTTGATTAATGTGTCTGATATTAAGGATTATATTATTATATTATAAGGTTTAGACATCAACCAATAGGATTTTAAGCACATGTTTTGAATGGTAATTAAGGATTAAGTATTTTTGAGGATTAAATTAAATAAGGGTAAAAGTTTGAATGTATAGGGTCAGTAAGCAGCTTTGAGCACATTGAGGGCTTAGTCAAGGCTGTTTACTCCATTCAAACTCAGCTAAAAATGTGTAAATTCGTGTTTAAATATTCAGCGTATGCCGATATATCGCAGCTATAGGGGGCGATATATCGCAGCACGTAGATACGGAAAACACGAATCGATGCACGGTCGCCTCGGGAACAAAGGTCCAGGCGATATATCGCCTATAGGGGGCGATATATCGCCTCCACCAGCATGAATTCAAATACTTTTGAATTCTTTTCCCTTCAGCCATTCAAACTCCTTCAACAGTCCAGCATCTTTTGAACGAGTCTTCAGCCTCTGCTGAACGATTATTCAAAAGATTTTCACCTAAAAAGCCATTATTTTTATTCAAGTAAAATCAAGATATTTTCATTCCCAAACTCTATAAATAGGACCTAGTACCCAGCCATTATTCACCATTTGCTCTAAGTTCAGAGGCTGCTAGTGTTAAGTGAGTGTGAGAGTGTAAACACTTGGTTTGGGGAAAAACTATAAGCTTAAACATCATAAGCTTATCAAACACTTTGGGAAGTGAGTGCTATAGTATTTCGATGGATGTTAGATTGGTCTTGCAATCTTTGAGGTAAACCCAAGACTCTAGTTCTTTTCTGTATTTTTATGTTATTTCCTTTCTCAAAACCTTCTACTCAGTCCCCTAACCTTATTCTTATTTTGGTTAGGGAATCCAAGCTTTTAAGCATATAAGTCGGTAAGTATGTTTTCTATTGTTTAATCTCTTTCATTTCATCTCCTTTCTTCAGACTTACTCTTTCTTATGGTTTTAGGAGTGTTCCAACAATCCCAACTCAGTCCATAATCTCGGTAACTTTGGTAAGGAAAATAGGCTAGAATCAATATGTTATGTGCTTATGTTATCTACATGTTTTATGTTATTAAAAGTGTTATGATATGTATATGTGTATGTTTGTAGGCTTGGGCATATGACTAACAAGACCCCAAATGGGTTATGGGCATATGACCTACTTAGCTAGTAGGACCCCACTAATCCCATGGGCATATGCTTGTTTAGTCTATGGGACCCCAAGTAATAATGGCCATTATAATAAGTGTATGTTATATCTATTATGTTAAGTCTTTATGTTTTCTTATGAAATTATGTATGTGACTTTGTGTTAGATTTTCCTTACTGGGCATTAGGCTCACTCCTTTCTGTTTATGTGCAGGAAAATAAGTTTAGAGGCGGAAAGATTCGTGACGCTTGGAGAATGTGTATCGATGATGAATGGAGTCAAGGGGCCGAGCGTTATTCGATTCGAGGATATAGTCTCCTTTTATGTTTTTATGGTTTTTATGTGTATTTTCCGCATTATTATGTAATGTCTTTTATTTTAAATCATGTTTTGTTTTAAAAACAATGGGATCCCATAATCCTTCTTAGTATTCTATTTCTTTGTAAATAACTCTTATTTTTCAAGTTACTCAATAAATTATGGTATTTTTGTAAAAATGTAAGTTTTATGTATAGTTTCGATAATGGTCCAATTAGTCTAGATTAGTGGGTCATTACAGATCGGACCTTGACTGAAGGAAATGGGCTCGGGCTTGACCGAGGTAAGATGCCAAAGAGGGTGGTTCGAACCACCTTAAGCCAAGGAGGAAACCATTGTGTCCGATCGGACAACTCATGGAGGAGCTTACCTCGGACTTGCTCGAGGTAAGGAGCAAAGGAGGTGGGCTCGGACCACCTTGGTCCGAGGAGAGCCAAACTTATATGATCTTTAGTCCGAGGAGAGCCATGCATATATTACCTTTGACCCACGGAAAGCTTGAAGGAGTAATCAACATGCATGTGAGACTACGTCAAACTTCCCGAAACAACTTCAGTGAGAATTGGTCTAAGTATCCAGGAATCTCTCACTCCTCACTCGAATTTAGGATCAGTTGTATTTTAAACATTTATTTTGTAATATAAATATAAGGTGAATAATAAAATATCCCTATCTAAAGGGGATATCAGTTGAGAATCCCAGGTCTATAAATAGAGGGTTGGGAGGATCGTAAAAGGACTTTTGGCAAAATTAAGAGTTAACCTGTGTTCTAGAGAGAGAAAGTGTTTTTCCCGGAGAGAACCCCTTTTTTGTATTCTGGAATATTTGCACTGAAGAAACTCAGTTGACACTGGTTCATCTGATCTTGAGTGTGAATACAGTAATAAAATCTCTAAGTGGATTAGGCTATTACCGATTATCGAGGCTGAACCACTATAAAATCTCGTGTTATTTACTTTCATTGATAAAAGCTGTCTGTTGTCGTTTATAATTCTCTTGAAGGCTTGTCGTATTTGACGTTCTTATGTCGTTGGCTAAAATCACAGTCAACAACAAGGATAGCCGCAGAGGCGCAGGTGGCTCAGCCCCCGCCTCCGCGCGAAAACCAAGTCCCTCCTCCAAGGGACGTGCATGTTCCTCCCCGGAGACCCCGTGGGCGTCCACGAAAAGATGCTACCACAAGGAGGCCGACTCAACCTCCGGCACCAGCAGAGCCATTTGCTCCACCTAGGCCCTAGAGGAGTACTCGGGCTCGGGCCCCGGCTAACCCGCCTGTGGAAGTGCCTGCGGCAGCTGAGAATAACCGAACCCCTGCAGAGGCTTGGACTCAGGTACCTGGGAGCGCACCAAATGCGACCGACCCATCTCGGGCAAATTCTGTACCCTCTAGGCTGCGACAAGGGTGGCAGCCACCGTCGCCTATACGGTTCCCTCCATCACCCATAAGATATCCTTCGCCCCCCCGCTAGGAACGCTCAACCCGTTCGAGATCAGAATGAAGGGCGTGCGGGGGAAAGACAAGGAAACAGGGAGACTTTCCAGAAGCGGAGAGGCGCTCCGTCTGAGAAAAGTCAAACGTCTCGATCTCGCACGGTGGAGATGAGGCGACGTGGGAAGAATCCATCACGAGATAACCGAGCAATGAGTTTCACCAGTGATGAGTCCGGAGATACCAGGTCTGTCAGTAAACATGACCGAGGTCGTAATAATACTGGAAGCCGCAAGAATCATCCCGACCTGTGAAATCATCTGAACCAGAGTCGGGGTAATGGAGATCAAACAAATCCGGACCTGAGGGATTGCCTGAACAGGCGTAGAGATCCCTCGCGGAGACGCGAGCCTGGAATCACGATCAATGACAATCAATTCCAAACAGTACCTCCTACTAACCCAGTCCAAGAAAGAATCGATCAGCTTGAAAAAGCCTTTAGGCTCTTGAAGAATGAACGAGGAAATGGTCGATATGAGGACTCTGACGAGGAGCTCGAGCCATTTGCTCCTCATATTTCCAGTACTCCATTTCCTCAAGGGTTCCGGATCCCTCACGTCCCAACGTTTGAAGGAAAGACCGACCCGTGTAGTCATCTGAGCACGTTCAACACTATCATGAGAGCCAGTAACGTGGGTTACGAGCTCAGATGTATGTTGTTCCCAACATCATTGGCAGGACCTGCTAAAAGTTGGTTCGAAAAATATAAGAGACACTCAATAACTTCTTGGGAACAGTTATCTAAAGACTTTAAGAAGCAGTTCAGAGCAATGATGGGGGTTAGACCAGAGGCATCCACCTTAACTAACGTCCGACAACAGCCGGGCGAAACACTAAAAAGTTACCTAACGAGATTTAATCTGGAAGTCGCCCGAGCTCGGGACGTGGATGACAGTGGGCACCTGATGGCTATCCGAGCTGGTGTATTGCCGGGAAGTGCCCTTTGGGACGATATGCAAGGGAAACCGGTAAGGTCAATAACCCAGTTTAACAGACGAGCGCATAGATTTGTCAATGTAGAGGAAGCGAGGTCGACGCTCAATGCGACTTCCCAGCCTGAAACTACAACGATAAACATTAACTCTGCCTCAACCTCGGCGGACCCAGCAGTTCCAAAGCCTGCCACGGAGAACTCCTCCAAGAGGAAAAAGAACGAAGGAAGTAACCCCGAAGCCGAAGGAGGAAAGAAGAAGAAATGGGAGAGGTATTTCTCCGTGTATAGAGTATACACCAAGCTCAATGAGTCACGGGAGAACATATACCTGGCTAATGAAAACCAGGTCCCCTTTAGGCGTCCGGACCCGATGAGAAATCAAAAATCCAAGAGGGATTCCAGTAAGTATTACCGGTTCCACAGAGACACCGGGCATACAACCGATGAATGTCGACAATTGAAGGACGAGATCGAAGGGTTGATCTCGAGAGGTTACTTCCGACAGTATGTCAAAAACCAGAGTACGGGTCAGACGGCCGCGAGTCAGAGAGTAACCGCGCCTCCGACGACGCAAAACAATAATTCCTGAGCTCGGGAAGAAGACAGGCCCCCGCCGATAGATGGAGAGGATGTAATAACCATCTCGGGAGGGCCTCACTTCGCAGGAGTGGGCAGGAACGCTCAAAAGAGATATGTTAACGAACTAAAGACTGGGGATGGATCTCCATATGAACTCGAACCTAGGGCTCCCAAAAGTCAGAGGATTGAGACACAACCAATAACCTTCACCGAGGAAGACGCCTCCCATGTCCAGTTCCCTCACCATGATCCGCTGGTCATTACTCTTCAGCTGGCCAACAGGAGGGTCCACCGAGTTCTCATAGATAATGGGAGCTCAGTCAGCATACTTTACAAAGCAACCCTTGAGAAGATGGGACTCTCCCTTCGCGACCTGAAAGCGTGTGCAACTACGTTGTACGGTTTTTCAGGAGAAGGAACCGCCTGCATGGGATCCATCGAGCTCCCCGTGACCTTGGGAGATTATCCAGTCTCGGTAACCAAGATAATGGAGTTCGTGGTAGTAGACTTACCATCTGCCTACAATGTGCTGCTCGGGAGACCCGCCCTGGCCGGGCTGGGGGCAGTTTCATCAGTAAGGCATTTGGCCCTTAAGTTCCCAACCCCTAGCGGAGTCGGGACATTGAAAGGAGACCAGTTAGCAGGGAGGGAGTGCTACAACATCTCCCTGAGAGGAAAGAAACAGACGAGCGCACAAGCACTCGTCATCGTACAAAACAAAGACGGAACGATCTTAGAGGTTGACGAAGAAATTGATCCAAGGATTGAGGAGAAAGTTGACCTCGAACCTTTAGAGGAGCTCGAAGAAGTTCAGCTCGAGGAAGTTGATCCCTCGAAGAAGGTGAAGGTCGGAAAACACCTCCAAGATGAGGCAAAATAGCAATTAATTTGCTTTCTGAAGAAAAACCAGGATGTCTTCGCGTGGTCGCACTCAGACATGGTGGGGATAAGCCCGAATGTAGCAAGCCACGCACTGAACATAGACAAAAGCTTCCCCCCGAAGCAGCAAAAGCGAAGACAGCTGGATGAAGACAGAAAGAAAGTACTGAAGGAGGAGGTTGACAGGTTAAAGGAAAACAGATTCATTAGGGATGCCTTTTACCCTGACTGGGTAGCCAATCCGGTGTTGGTCCCAAAGCCCAATGGGACGTGGAGAACCTGTATTGACTATTCAGATCTCAACAAAGCTTGCCCAAAAGACTGTTTTCCGCTACCGAGGATTGACCAACTCGTGGATGCCACGGCGGGGCACGGCCTGATGTCGTTCATGGATGCCTATTCTGGATAAAACCAGATTCCCATGCACGCCCCCGACCAAGAGCATACGAGCTTTATAACGGATAAAGGGCTATACTGCTATAATGTCATGCCATTCGGGCTCAAGAATGCTGGAGCCACATACCAGCGGCTCGTAAACATGATGTTTTCAGAACAAATAGGGAACAACATGGAGGTTTATGTTGATGACATGCTTGTCAAGTCTCAACTTAACAAGAACCATGTTGATGACCTCGAAGAGTGCTTCGGCGTGCTCAGGAAGTATAACATGAAGCTAAATCCTCAGAAGTGCACTTTTGGGGTATCTTCAGGAAAGTTTCTGGGCTTTATTGTAAACTCTCGTGGAAACGAGGCTAATCCCGACAAGATCAAGGCCCTGATTGACATGCCTTCGCCTTGGAAGCACAAAGATGTCCAAAGCTTGACTGGCAGGATGGCAGCCCTAAGCAGATTCATCTTGAAATCTACGAATCGTGGTCTTCCATTTTTCAACTTATTGAGAGGAGGTAAGAAATTTGAATGGACGGAGGAATGCGAGCTGGCTTTTCAGGAGCTCAAAAAGCACCTTGCAGAACCACCCATCCTGTCGAAACCTGAAACGGGAGAAATACTGTACTATACCTTTCAACCACCGAACACGCGATAGGTGCAAAGACCCGTCTACTACATCAGTAAAAGATTACTGGTGGCAGAGTCAAGATACCCATTGATGGAGAAACTCGCGCTCAGTTTAATTCATTCATCTCGTAAACTCCGTCCCTATTTTCAGGCGCATCCCATCCATGTACTGACTGATCAACCGCTTAGGCAAGTCCTGTCTAAACCAGAAGCTTCAGGTCAACTTCTTAAATGGGCTGTTGAGCTCGGACAGTTCGAGATCACCTACCACCCGAGAACGACCATTAAGGCACAGGCATTGGCGGACTTCATAGTGGAATGTGCTGGTATAGCCGACGACGAGGTAATAACCACGACCCACGAGCTGTGGAAACTTTACGTCGATGGCTCATCAAATGAAAATGGAGCGGGGGCAGGGGTCATTCTGGTTACCCCCGCAGGGAGTAGATTCCATTCTGCCTTAATATTTGGCTTTAAAGCATCGAATAATGAGGCCGAGTATGAGGCTCTACTCGCGGGACTTCGTATAGCAAAGGAGCTTAAAGCTAAAGCTATACATTGCTACAGTGAATCCCAGCTCGTGGTTAATCAAATCCTAGGAGAATACCAGGCTCGTGGCACAAGAATGGCATCTTATCTGGAGAAGGCAAAATCCGCATTGGAGTATTTCAAGTTTTATGCAATCGAACAGGTTCCTCGAGAATAGAACTCAAATGCAGATGCCTTAGCTCGACTCGCCACATCCACCATAAATGAAGAGCTGAATGTTGTACCCATAGAACACCTATCAGCACCGAGCATTAACGAGTCAGACGAGGAAGATGTGTGTATGATCGACACAGAGCCGACCTGGATGACCCCGATAATTGATTATCTCGAAAATGGAGTTCTTCCAAAAGATCGGAACCAGGCTCAAAATTTGATGTATCAACTTCCCCGTTACACCATTTTGGACGGAAAGCTATACAGAAGGGGATATTCCATGTCATTACTTAGGTGCGTAACCCCTCCCGAAGCTAAAAAAATCATTGAAGAAATTCATGAAGGGTTCTGCGGAGATCACACCAGGGGGCATAGCCTGTCCAAGAAGATCATACGCCAAGGATACTTCTGGCCAACCATCAAAACGGATTCTTTCGAATACGTGAAAAAATGCGACAAATGGCAGAGATTCGCCACAATACCCTGAGCACCACCATCCGAACTGACCATGTTGACTTCCCCATGGCCTTTCGCGGTATGGGGCATCGACCTCATAGGCTCTCTCCCGACTGGTAAGGGCGGAGTAAAATATGCTGTGGTCGCCGTGGATTACTTCACAAAGTGGACGGAGGCTGAACCGTTGGCGACTATAACTTCAAAAAAGATCCTTGATTTCGTAGTAAAAAGCATCGTGTGCCGCTATGGGGTACCAAGGAAGATCGTATCCGACAATGGAACCCAGTTCGATTGCGACTTGTTCACCGACTTTTGTCAAAAGAACGGCATAATAAAGAGTTTTTCATCAGTGGCCCACCCTCAAGCGAATGGCCAGGTCGAGGCTGTAAACAAAACTCTCAAAAGTTCTCTGAAGAAAAGGTTGGAGGAAGCCAAGGGACGATGGCCCGAAGAATTGCCCCAAGTCCTTTGGGGATACAGGACCACAGCTCGAACCTCCACAGGGCATACCCCGTTCTCTCTAGCATACGGCTGCGAGGCAATGTTGCCCATCGAGGTCGAAATTCCAATGATCCGAACTCAGATTTACGATCAAAGTTCAAACCACACTCAGCTTGAGGAAACCTTAGACTTGATTGAAGAAAAAAGAGAAGAGGCTCAGCTGAGAAACGCTGCTTACCAGCAACGAACTATCAGGTATTTTAACAAGAGGGTTCGAGATCGAAAATTCAGAATGGGAGATCTGGTGTTGAGACGCGTATTATTGGCAACGCGAGATCCAGCAGCTGGGGTGCTTGGACCGAATTGGGAAGGACTGTACCAGATAGAGTCAATCATCCGTCCCGGTGTGTACAAACTTGCGAGATTGGACGGGAGCATGGTACCACGAGCATGGAATGGCGAACACCTTAGACCTTACTATTAGTAGTATAGGAAAAGTGTTGCCTATAACCATGAGTGCCTATCTGTACTAGTTTGTTCGTTTTTTGAATTCCATCAAATAAAGATTTATTTCGATCAATATATTATCTCTTTTTATTTTTCATTTTTGCAATCTCTCTTAATTTAATAACCTATGGTCGTACTCATAGGATATTAAGGGGGCATCATTGGTATATATACCATCAGCTTAAAAAATAAAAAAAAAATATACATAAAGTATTTGGATATGACCAGATACGCGAGCTTAGATAGTTCGGACATAACCAAATTATCAAAAACATAAAGTATTTGGATATGACCAGATACGCGAGCTTAGATAGTTCGGACATAACCGAATTATCAAAAACATAAAGTATTTGGATATGACTAGATATGCGAGCTTAGATAGTTCGGACATAACCAAATTATCAAAAACATAAAGTATTTGGATATAACCAAATACGCGAGCTTAGATGGTTCGGACATAACCGAATTATCAAAAACAAGAAACGTTTGGAGTTAACCAAATGTGCAAACTTAACAGGTTTGGAACAAACCAGCCAAAAAACTAATCGACGATAAGTAGGAACCTAAACCTACTTCGAGATAAATCGAGTCGAGGCTGGAATATCTTAAAGAAAAATAGTTTCGAACTTTTAACCTTGGAGCAAAGACCGAGGATGAGGAAAAGTGACTAAGCAAAAAAGATATAACCAAATCATTCACATTACATACCATATAAGTACTTTCGGGTTCATGGTTAAAGTAATATCCGACTTTGAAAAATAACGAGGTCGGAAGCGGATAATTTGAACAAACTATGCATGAATGCATTGAGCTTCGAGCCTAAATCCACAATATGTTTGTATGAATAAATAAACATAAATGATTCATCCATATAAAGTGTGCAAAATATTTCGAGCTAAGAAATGTAAAGCATATATAAGTCAATATTTAAAGAAATTGTATCAGCCCCGTGGGCATAAATTAAAATAATCACAAAAATAAGGGGATGCAGCTCCAATAGATGGTTTCCCCGAGATCAGATTTAAGAAAGAGGAGTCTCCTTTGCCTTCTCAGCATCAGCAGCACCGGATTCCTTAGGACGAATAGCATGGCTATCCTTCTGAGCTCCCTCCGAAACGGCCTCTAGAGCAGCCCCCTCCTTCTCGAGCCGAGCAGCCTCTTCCTTCTCGAGCCGAGCATTCCACCTGTCAAGAAGTGTCGCCTTGTGAGGACCTAAGAAGCTGGTATCCAGATCTTCATTGTTGGCCCACATTCGGTACATGGCCGAGTCAACCGCTTGATCCTTCTTCTCTTTGTACTTTGCAAGGAGACGAGCTTTTTCATCCTCCATGATGTCAAAGGTGGCGGCCTTCTCATCTTCAAGCTTCTTTTTGGCCTCCTGGAGTCGCGTGACTTCCTTCTTAAGACCTGCGAGCTCGGAATTCTCCTTCTCAAGCTCCTCGAGCTTGGCTTTCAGCTTCCTGAGCTCGGAGGACATGCCCTCACGTTCCTTAGCTCCTGCATCAAGCTTTGCAGTGGATGCCTTTAGTTCATCGCTTGCTTTGAGGTGGAGATCCTTCGCCTCCTGGGCATGAGACTTGCTCGAGTGGATCTCGTTGTTCAACTTATAGTTGAGCTGGGCAGTAAAGGCAAGAGACTGGCAAAAGAAGAAACAATCATTAGCCCCAGGTCAGTGTAATTATAACCAAGAAGAAGGATTGTAGAAGGACACTTACTGTGGCAGCGAGCTCGATACTCTTCTCATAGAGGACAGTGCAGTCTTGGGTATCGTTCAAGCATTGCCATTGGGGAGCTTCGAGACTGCCAAAGCTCTGGCCGATCCGGGACATAACATCCGAGACCAGCGTAGACCCATGGGACCCAGCGGCATTGTCGACCACATATGTGTCCATGTGGGTGGAAACTGATAGCTTCTGAGCTCGAGAAGCAGAAGACTTTCTAGAAGGTGGACCAAAGGATGACTGAACCACCACAGGAGGTTGGGGCTCAACCATAGT
This sequence comes from Humulus lupulus, assembly GCF_963169125.1. NCBI lineage: Eukaryota > Viridiplantae > Streptophyta > Magnoliopsida > Rosales > Cannabaceae > Humulus > Humulus lupulus. The sequence goes on from NC_084800.1 coordinate 77,341,277, forward strand.
GGAGGGACCGACCAGCGAAGTCGGCGCCACTGCAGAGGCGACGACCTGCGAGGACGGCGCCGTTGTGGAAGCGCCGGCCTGGGAAGTCGCCGCAGCGATAGAGCTCGAAGCCGGCGGAGCAGGAGGAGGGGTTTTCTTGGACCTCTTGGGGCCCTTGCCCGACTGATCAGTCTTCAGCGACCCCGCTCTGGGACGCTTGCTCCTCTTGGCGCCACCACTTTCGATGATGTTGTCAAGGTCGGAATCCATCTTGCCTGCACAAGTCACAACGCAGTGTGAGTCAGTAAAAGAGAAAAGCATATAAGTTGTTTCAGTATCACACAGACATATAAAGTGATGATAGTGGAAACCTAACTGGAACTCTCCCCCGAGCTAGAGCTTGGGGACCATGAAATTCCCCCGTCTTCAGAGGAGGCGGGGGGAGTGCCTTCCCTATATGTGGGTGATAACCTCGAAAGGTCCCTATAATCATTGGTCCCGTACTGAACAGCTATCCCGTTCCACACCTCGTCCGTAGTATACATGGTGTCGTACTTTCCGAGCCCACTATCAAACCTATGGACACAGTCGTCTACCCAACTCCATATGTAGAAGTGGTATCTATCCTGTGGGCGTGAGACTAACCTATTGGGTTTATATTTTAGTAAGGTGGGGGACCACATTCTCAAGGTAGGAAGGGCTTTATCTTCATCCGAATCTGAGCTCGAGGCTTCGTCATTAGCCTCATTCCCCGACAGCGGACTCCTTATGCGAACTGGAAGTGGCGGCCTTGCTTTTCTCCTCGGAGGGAGGGCGCCTGTGGGCAAAGGCACCTGCTCCCAGTGTTCATACTTTTTATTGGACAAGTCAGAGGTGGACTGGCCCTCCCCCAAAAGTCCGCATTTTCGGAGCCTGTCCTCGTGTAAAAGGTATAAGAGAGACCTCCTGTCCTCGTGTAAAAGGTATAAGAGAGACCTCCTGCCATGGGGGAGTTGGAGCAGGGTCTCTCTGTGCCCCTTCATTGTCTTGTCAGGGGTGGGACGCTGAAAATTGGCTGAAAGACAGAACATATTTCAACTAAGTACGGATCTAAGAGCTAAAGACCCGAGCACAGAAACAAAAATAACGAGAATACTTACGAATCCGCCTGAACGAGTAGTGCCAAGACGGGGACAGACCGTCTGTCCAGAAGAAGGCCCTTTTGAAATCAGGCGGATGATTGGGAAGATCTTCAAAGACCTTCTTCTCTTTGGGATAGCTCGAAAGATAATAAAATCCATCTCCTCCCCGAGCTCGGGAGGGGTTGCTTTTTAGACAAAAGAGATATAAAATCTCTTGAGGCGAAGGTCCCTCCCACGTCAGCTCGTGGTATAGCGACCTCAGGGCAGACAGCACCCTGTAAGAATTGGTGTTAAGTTGGAACAGAGCCAACCCAACGAAATCCGTGAAGTCCTTTAAAAAAGACTTCAAGGGCAATAGTGCTCCCGCCCTCATGTGTTCCTGGCTCCATGCTGCGTATTTCACCTTGGCGTTGCGGCCCCCAGGGGCGAAGCAGCTTCGTTCGTGGTCGGTCGGAGCCCGACACTTTAGAGAACCTGACAAGCTGAGGCCATGGAGGGCCAAGATGTCAGTTATCTGACTAGTCGAGGTAACCGAGCTCCAATAGTGCTCGGCCTCGAACATTTCTTTCCTCGGCTGTGAGGAAGAAGGTTCCCCCATTAGTGAAAATTGGAGCTCTCCTGGATGGTATGCGACAGTGACCTTTAGTGCAGGGTCGAGGGGAATCGGCCTAGGTCCTGAATTGGATTCTGGATAAAGGGCCTCCCGAAGAATTCTCCTCTTCCCCTCTATGACCTCGTCTATTTGGCGGCGGTAATGAGCTCGAATATCCTCCTGCTCGCGTGCAAGCTCGTACTCCCGAATCCGGCGTTGATTCCGAGCGAACAACGATTCTGGGCTCGGGGTTTTTGGCTCATAAGGGATTGCCAGCAACGACCCCCACCGTCTTTCCAGATTCTGTGACATCTAGCGAGAAAGAAAAAATGGTGAGGGCCATGCATGCATGAATTACGAGTTCAAAAAGACGAGCTCGAGGTTTAGGAACAAAACAAGCTATATATTAAGACCCTTATTAAAGAGTCAGGACGTGCGTTCCACGAGAAAGGAAGGAGAGTGGATAATTTTTTGAAAATCCCGAAAATCAAGGGAAAAAAGAGTGGCGGTTAACCAGAAAAGGCAGCCTTGGGTTTCGTGGATTAGCCAAAGCCAAAGTTTTTTACCCGAAATCTTGGTGTACAAGAAACGTCTCTTAAAATTTTAAAACCCAGGAAACAGGAATCTTGCTCAAACATCAAAACTGGGTATGAACCAGTGATGTAAATTCTGTGTTGGAAATCTAAAAAGCATAAGAGCCTATCGGATAGAAATCTCCTATCGTACTATGCTAAGAATGTAAACTAGTACATACAAAGACACAGCAAGAACATCATGAACAAAAACTGACAAAATGGAAAACAAAGATTGCATACTTACACAATAATGGCGATTGCAGAGAGATCGTTGAATGAAGGAGAGGTTGCAAATAAGAACTCACGGACTCGAACAAACCAGGGTTTCTTTGTTTCTCTGGCTGAGAAAACATGCATGGGATAGAAGCTTTATAGGAAGGTCTTTGGTTTCGTTTTTTTTTCTTTCTCTTTTCTTGCTTCTGGTGAACGAAAATAAAAAAGAAGATGATGAGTGGGATCTCGTATATATAGATGGAAAAAGGGGGATTAATCTGGGGCGTTGAATGAAATCCTTGCTAGATCCAACAGATGGGGATCAATGACAAGATGGCGCTGAAAAGGTGGCAGACGGATGATCGTGGGCATGTTTCCAAGGTACTCAAGTACCAAAAATGAGCAATACCCAGCTGACGCGTGTCCATTTTCAAAAAGTGTATGACGGTACGGTTCCCGAAGAAAGTAGTTCAAAAGTTTCCTTCTCTTAGGATTCGAACAAATACTTTTGAGGGGGCAAGATGTTATACCCAGATTTCGAGCTATGTTAAATGTAACCTCGAAAGTTGGATTCACAAACGAATGGACTCGTAAGGTTTAGAGTATGCTCCAGGACTAAATATCGAGCCTGCAAGACTGAGACGACCTCGAATATGGTGACCTCGAAGTATTCACGATCTCGGAAGGTAGCTCCGGAGACGCATCTATCCTCAGGGATGACCTCGGATCAGGGGTTCCGAGCTCGACGTACATACGATCTCGAAAGCCGTGTGACCTCGGGAGATGTCATTAGCTCAGAAGCTGACGAGAAACCTGGGAGGCTAAGGCCTTGGAGATATATGATAAAAACCGAGAATATCTATAAGTGTTGTCCATAAGAGACGTAATCTTCATTTATTACTGTAAATCCCCTAAAATTGTGGGATATTATTTGGTTAGTTATACGTCCCCTGGTCTTCAGGGGACGTTCCCTTTTATATCTAATTATAGGCATTTAAAGCCATTAATTTTATTTACACAAAAAGAGTAACTACCCAAAATATGTGGGATAGTATTCTGCAACCTTCTCTATAAATAGAGAGGTCATGCACCATTGTAATGGACCGAAATTCTGAACCTGGAGAGAAAACTCTGAAGAATTCTTGCTAAAAGAATTTTTAGAGATAATCTTGAGTTTAATAACAAAGACTCGTGGACTAGGCAGATTTAACTGCTGAACCACGTAAAAATCGTGTTTTGTGTTGTTATTTTTTAATTGGTCATTACTTGTAATTGTTTACGTGCTCTTCTTTCACTGTTGACGAAAAACGGCGTCAACAAGAACCAATAAGATAATAGCACATGTTATGTATAGGTTTATTAATGATTAAGTATTTTGAGGATTAAATCTATTAAGGTTAAAATTTGAATACCCTAGGTTCAGACAGCAGCTTTGAAAACGTTAGAAGGCTTAGTCAAGGCTGTTTACTCAATTTAAATTAAGCTAAAAATGTGTAATTTCGTGTTTAAATATTCAGCGTATGCCGATATATCGCAGCTATAGGGGGCGATATATCGTAGCACGAAGATACGAAAAACACGAAACGTTGCACGATTGCCTCGGGCATACTGGCCCAGGTGATATATCGCCTACAGGGGGCAATATATCGCCTCTCTCAGCATATTTTGAAAGTCTTCAAAAACATTCTCCATTCAAACCTTCAACCTCTTGATAAGTCCAACATCTTTTTGAACGAGTCTTCAGCCTCTGCTGAACGATAATTCAAATTATTTTCACTTAAAAAGCCATTATTTTTATTCAAGTTAAATGAAGATCTTTTCATTCCTAAACTCTATAAATAGGACCTAGTACTCAGCCATTTATTCATCTATTAGTCTAAGTTCAGAGGCTGCAAGTTGCTAGGTGAGTGTGAGAGTGTAAACACTTGGGTTGGGAATTATAAGCTTGATCACTATAAGCTTATCAAACACTTGGGGAAGTAAGGTTTATTCACATTTCAGTTCAAGGTTTAGATTGATCATAGAAGTACTCAAGGTATCCCAAACTCTAGTCCATTTCTGTATTATGTTCTTTAAAGTTCTCATAGTCTTCTACTCATTCTAACCTTATTCTTATTCTTGGTTAGGAAATCCAAGTTCTTAAGCACAAGGTTTTTGGTAAGTATATTTTGATAGCATAGTTCCTTCTTCACTTTCATCCCTTTTCTTGAATATACTCACCATATTATAAATGGTTTTTAGGAGTGTTCCAAGGTCCCAAATCAGTTCTCATATCCCGGTTATTTTGGTAAGGAAAATAGGATAGGATTTATGTGTTATATGCTTTTATATGTTATCTTATGATTTTATGTTATGTAATATGTTATGTTAAGTATGATTGTAGACTTGGGCATATGACCTATATGACTAACAAGCCCCAAATAGATTATGGGCATATGACTTGCTTAGTTTATGGGACACCAAGTAGTAATGGCCATTATAGTATGTATGTGACATAAGTGTTATGGTATGTTTTTATGTTGCATTATGAACTTTTATGTATATGGCTATATGTTAGATTTTCCTTGCTGGGCATTAGGCTCACTCCTTTTTGTTTATATGTGTAGGAAAATAGTCTTAGTGGCGGGAAAGGTTCTTGGCAGCTTGGGGAATGTGTATTGAGGCGGAATGGATTCAAAGAGCCGAGAGTTTCGATTCGAGGATGTAGTTTTTTTGTTCTTATGGTTTTTATATGTATTTTTCGCATTTTATTATGTAATCTCTTTTTAATTATCATTATGTCATGTTTTGGTTTTAAAACAATGGGATCCCATATCCTAACTTAAATTTTATGTAAGTTTGACCTTTGTTTTTTTTTTTGTTTTAATAAAGTTATGATCTTATCACTTGTAAGGGTTATTAAGAATTAGTGTTTATGTATATTTTTCGTTAATGGTCCAAAAGTCTAGAGTAGTTGGGTCATTACACGTACATTAGGCTACCTATTGCACTTGCATATTCTAATTGAGCCACCGCTCTTCCTTCATTCTTTTCAAACTTCATGTTTGAATCAAATGGTGTATTTGCCTCTTTGATTTTGAGATGATTGAATTTGTCGAGAACTTTCTCAACATAGTGGGTTTGACTTAACACAAAACTCCCACTATTCCTTCTAACTTTGATACCTAGAATGGTATCCACCTCTCCAAGGTCTTTCATTTTGAAGTTAGAAGATAGAAACCTCTTCGTTGTCCGCATTGTTGTGTCTAAATCCATTAGAAACATTGACTTTATCAAACTTTTCATGCCATTGTTTTAGAGCTTGTTTCAAACCATATAATGATTTGACAAGTCTGCACACTTTATGTTCATTTCCTTTAAGAACAAAACCTCCGGTTGTTCCATATAGAACTCCTCCTCGATATCCCCATTTAGGAATGTCGTTTTGACATCCATTTGGTGAACATAGAGGTTGTATATAGATGATAAGGCAAACAAAAATCTTATAGAAGTAGTTCTTGCTACCGATGCATATGTGTCAAAGTAATCTATTCCCTCTCTTTGTTTGAAACCCTTGGCTACTAGCCTAGCCTTGGAGGTTTGTATGGTGCCATCAGTATGGTATTTCTTTCCAAATACCCATTTTCACCTAGTTGGTTTGGACCCCTTTGGAAGGTCAACCGATTCTCAAGTGTGGTTTGACATAATTGAATCCATTTCATCATTAATTGCCTCCTTCCAAAAAGCGAAGTCCCTTGAGGACATTGCTTCCTTGAAGGTTTTGGGATCATCTTCTATTTGAAGTATTATTAGATGTTTCCAAGTAACTTCCTCATTATCACCTTCAACAAGGTATATTGTCTCTATTGGAGAACACTTTTCATTAGATCCTAAATCTTTGAGCCTTTGGCTCTTTCTAGGCAATTGAGGTTGTTCACCAACTATTCTAGGAGCCTCATCTTGAGGCTCTCTAGTTTGAGTTGGTTATAACTTGTTGTCTTCGCATGATATGTTCTCAAAGAAATCAACCTCTCTAGATTCAATTATTATATTAGACTCCAAGTCTAATAATCTATAAGCTTTGCTATTTTCAGCATAGCCCACAAATGCACATCTTATAGCTCTTGGACCCAACTTGGTCCTTTTAGGATTGGTACTCTTGCAACAAGCAAGACAGCCCCACACTTTAAGATAACCAATGTTTGGTTTCTTTCCTTTCGATAACTCATATGGAGATATATTATTTTTCTTCATGGGAATAGGATTCAAAATATGACAAGCGGATAGCAAGGCTTCACCCCACAAACTAAAACTCAATTTAGAATGTAATAGCATAGCATTAATCATCTCAATAAATGTTATATTCTTTCTTTCCGCTATACCATTTTGTTGTGGAGTATAAGGGGCTGTACATTCATGAATTATTCCATGTTCTTCACAAAACAAGTTAAATTCATTTGAAAAGTATTCACCACCCCTATCACTTCTAAGTATTTTAATTTTCCTTTCAAGTTGATTTTCAACTTCCTCTTTATACACTTTAAACACATCAAATGCATCTTTATTTTTAAGCAAATATACACATGTGAACCTAGATCAATCATTAATGAAAGTAATAAAATATCTACTTCCTCCTCTAGTCAACGTTCCATTAAGTTCACATAAATCACTATGTATCAAATCTAACAACTTAGAATTTCTTTCAACACTAGGAAAAAGTTTCTTTACCATTTTAGATTTAATACATAATTCACATTTTTCATGCTCAACATTATCACAATCAATTAATCCACATTTGACAACACTTTTACTTGTGCTAAATCCTATATGTGCAAGTCTAACATGCCACAAAGTAATAAAATTTGAGTCAAGCATATAACAAGAAGAAGAAACTTTATTGTTCACATGGTCAATAGAAGTACAAAGTTTAAACATGCCATCACAAGCATATCCCTTTCCAAAAAAAAACATTGTCTTTTGATAAAATGAGCTTGCCGAATCTATCACAACCTTGATTCCCGGTTTGCCAAGAAAATCGCTACTCACAAGGTTTCTACTCATTTCTGGTACATACAAAACATTAGTGAGTAGAACCTTATTGTCGGATGTGAAGAACAAGCCAATAGTTCTCTTTCCCTCAACCTTGGACCTTTTCTCATTTCCCATTTGATTTTAATGCCCTTCCTTTGAAGATTCAAAGGTCTTGAATAGAGATCTATCATAGGTTACATGAATGGTGGCACAAGTATCATACCACCACCCACTCACATTTCCATGAATGACATTTATCTCACTAAGTGTGGCCACTAGCTCCTCTTGACCCGAGTTGACCTTTGCTTCATTGTTATGGCTCCTCTTGAACCTACAATTTCTAGCAAAGTGGCCATTCTTGCCACACACATAGCAAGGACCCTTGGAACTCTTGAATTGCCCCTCATTCTTCTTGGGCCTCAAGGGTTTTTGGCCCTTGCCCTTGTTCTTGCCATTTCCCTTGCCTTTGTTAGGAGGATTTGCCACAACATTTGCATTAGAAGTCTCTCCATTGGACTTCTCATCATTCAAATCTCTAGAACGAGATTCCTCCTCAATTCTCAAGTGTTTGAGAATCTCCTCCAAGGAAATCTCTTCATTTCTATGGAGCATCTTTTTCCTATAGCCTCTCCAAGAAGGAGGTAACTTGGCTATAATGGTACCAACAAGAAATTGTTCCGGCAATACAAATTTTAGAGTAGAAAATTTATTCACAATAATTTTCAGCTCATGAATTTGAGGGAGAAGGGGTTTATCATCTTAAAATTTAAATTCCATATATTGAGTAATAAGAAATTTCTTTGTACCTTCCTCTTTCGCTTTGTACTTCTTTTCCAAGGCTTCCCAAATCTACTTGGCGATTTTGGTGTTGGTGTAGAGATCATAGAGCCTATCTGATAGAGCAATGAGAATGTGACCTCTACCAATCAATTCATCTTCTTCATGCTTCTTCCTTTCTTTGACGATTTCTTAAGTATCATCTTCCTTGGGCTCCTCTAAGGCTTTTCGGTCCTTGTCCAAGACATAGTAAACCTTCAAAGTAGTGAGCAAGAACCTAATCTTGTCTTGCCTACGCACAAAATTAGTCCCATCAAATCTATCTAATCTAGTAAAGTCTTGTGTCATGAATCTCAAAGCCGAAAGAGAGTTAGATTCTTCCATGATATGTTATCTCAGATTATAGAGTATAAGAATGTTGGGGGAGAGTGAGATAACACCACCAAAAAAATAAGAATCCACACAAAATTTGGATTGACAGAGACTTAAAAAAAGATTGAGAAAGAACTTGCAAACCCTAGTAGAATAATGGTGTTCTTCAAGTTTTGATGAAGCGTAAAACCCTACGCAAATCACCACTTTGAACAATCCTTTGAGCAAACCAAAACACAAACCAAGGATTATACACGTTGAGAAACGATGTTCTAATACTCTATTTCCCAACCACCATTGATGCTTGAGGCCTTCTCTTGAGGAAATGAGGATTGAGATTGAACAAGCTTTCAACTCTCTAAGTCAAGCACTTTCTTGGAGAGTTCTTGGAGAAAACTAGAGATCCTTGGAGCTAGAGAGAGAATGAGGGTAGAGAGAGATTAGAGAGAGTGATCAAGTCTCCCAAATCACTATTTTTGACCCATATATAGAGTAGGCACCGTCATTAGGTCTAACCAATAGGGTTAGACTTGTAAAACACATTATTTTGAGCATTTACGTAAATCCACGTAATATAAAAAGCTGGAAACCCTAGCTTTCAGACGATGTGTCGCCTCCTGGGTGGCGACGTATCACCACTCCCTCTGACTTTGGACACTTCCAAAGGTCCAAAAAATGCTCCAAATGCCACCAAACTTTTTGGGGACCCTTAGGGCTTGATTGGTATCCTATTTGGATACAACTTTATGATTTTGAAAACTTAAAAATAGTGGACCCATCATAATTAATGATTGGTAGGTTATTTTTAAAATTAAATTCAAATAAGTATCCAAAATTTATGAAGGAAAATAGAAAAGCACAAAATCACGTTTTCTGAGTTTTGTAAAAAAATTTCCAAAATCCCTAAGAGTAATTTCTTTTCTTCCTTCTTTATCTATCTGCTCTTGTTCTCGACAAAACCAAAGGGGTTTCGACAAAACCATAGGGTTTCTCCTTCTCTCCACAAAACCAAAGGGCTTCTCTTTCTCAGGCCTACTCTATGTGCGCAAGCCTCCCCCTCCTAACAAAGTGCTATATGTTTACTTGTCCTCTACCATTAACACAAGGTATCACTTTTCATAATATATATATAATATGGTATGATTTGTGTGTTAGATCTGTGTAAAATCTGATGTAATTTGTGTGTTAGATCTGTGTTAAATCTTGTATGGCTTATGCTTGTGCATCTTTTACTATTGTGCAAATTTATGTGTCACTCTGTTGGTGAAGCTACATACATTGCTTCCTTCTTATGCCGACCACCACAGTATTCACCACAACAAAAATGTCACCCTGGCCCTGCAACAAAGCCAGTTTAGTCAATATTGACTCTATTTCTTTATTTATTTAGTAATTAATAATGGTTCAGATCAAATCAAATATTTAATGCTTTTTCTATCACATCCTCTGCCTTTTGTTTTTTTCTCTCTTTTTGCCCAAAATAGTACAAGGAAATTTACCCCCTGTGCATTCATTCATTGGCGTCTCCTAGTCTCAGCTTCATGGACAACAACTTTTAATTTTCATTAAATAAAAAATATTTATTTCTTTTATTTAAAAAAAAATCATTTTTGTATCTTTATTACAATAAGTTTAAATTTAAGCCATGTGAGTTAAGAAAATTTATGTTGGTGAAAATTTTGGCTTAAGTGGCAAATGACATTATGAAGAATATTTCTTTGGACTTAAATAAGTTTGTAAATTTGCATTACTAGACTAATTTATATGGCTATTGTTATGCTTTTATAGATTATAATGATAATAATACATTCAGACTTACAATGGTTTCAATTTGCTGGGGTTGAGGATCGATGGGGTCAAAGCTTTCATAATCTTCATCTTTGATATTTTTGCAAAATAAATCCTTTTTGTTTCCAATAGAAAGTCCAGCTTGCTAGGGTCTAAAAGTATATGCAAAGTGAAACCACTGTTACTCTCCTCCTCGTCCATGTAATCACAACCATTCTTCTCAAGGACTCTTGGGGTGTGCTACATTGGTTCTGGTCTAACTTCAACAATTTCTTCTTTAAACTGTTAAGTGTCAATTGCTTGCTGGGCCTTTGGCATAAACATATAATAATTAATTGTGTCACTCTGTTTACTAGAATCATAGAAGCAATGAAGCATACATTGAAGCAAATTTATGTGTCACTCTGTTTGCTAGCATATATATATATCCTCACTTAGTAATACTAAATGGCTATCATATATATGTGTCACTCTATTTGCTAGCATATATGTTTGGTTTTTTACTACCTTTTCAACTATTGCATGAGATAAAGAGATAGAGAGGTAGTCATTTACTCATTTATCTTTAGAGATTAAAATACAGATATTTGTATTCAATAAAGTTGTTTAAGAATATAGACATATTTTGCTACTAATATATCATTACATAGGCGCGCACACACACGCACATATATATATTTGGAAAGGAACAAAGAACATAAATACCCATCATCTTTTGTTTGAAGTAGCAGCCGACCACACCACCATCACACCATTACAATTCCTTTGCTCTCAATCTGCAACATATGAGGTGAGAACTTTACTTAGCTAGTTAGATAGTAGTAATAATAATAGTAGTAGTAGTATTTTTATGACTGTGGATTTTGGTTCAGACCGGGATTTAATTGGACACTCGTAGTAACACTTGTAGATTTTATAAGTTTAACCTATAGTTTAAGAATATTAATTTTAACCTAAGGTTTGATTAATATGACTGATATTGATGGTGATATTTATTATATTATAAGGTTTAGATAGACCCAATAAGAAAGTAACACTTGTCATGTGTATGTTTAATGATCATTAAGTATTTTTGAGGAATAAGTTTATTAAGAGTAATATTTGAATATCCTAGGGTCTGTCAGCAGCTTTGAAATCGTTAGAGGACTTAGTCAAGGCTGTTTACTCAATTCAAATTAGGCTAAAAATGTGCAATTTCGTGTTTAAATATTCAGCGTATGCCGATATATCACAGCTATAGGGGGCGATATATCGCAATACGGGGATACGAAAAATACGTAACTTCGCACGATCACCTCGACGAGCCACGGGCATACTAGCCCAGGCGATATATCGCCTACTAGGGGAGAAGCTTCTTTCTATAGTAACCTGCTAGCCCTAAGAAGCTTCTTACTTCCGACGCGTTCTTTGGTCTAGGCCAATCTTTCACGGCCTCTACCTTCGATGGATCTACTGCAACTCCGTCTTTCGATATGATGTGCCCGAGGAACGCCACTTGTGAGAGCCAAAACTCGCATTTCTTGAACTTCGCGTAGAGTTGGTGCTCCTTCAATCGCGTCAAAATTATCCTCAAGTGTTCCTCGTGCTCCACTTCATCCTTGGAGTAAATTAAAATGTCGTCGATGAACACAACGACGAATTTATCCAAGTAGTCCTTGAAGACCCTATTCATTAAGTCCATAAACGCGGCTGGCGCGTTAGTAAGACCAAAAGACATTACCAAGAACTCGTAATGTCCATAACGAGTCCTAAAGGCTGTCTTAGGGATATCTCCTCCCTTTACCTTGAGTTGATGATACCCGGACCGTAGATCGATCTTAGAAAATACAGTTGCGCCTCGGAGTTGATCAAACAAATCATCAATCCGAGGTAGCGGGTATTTGTTCTTAATTGTTACTTTATTCAGCTCTCGGTAGTCTATGCACATGCGCATACTTCCGTCCTTCTTCTTCACGAATAGTACCGGAGCTCCCCATGGTGAATGGCTTGGCCTAATGAAACCCAAGTCTAGGAGTTCTTGTAGCTGTGTCTTTAACTCCTTGAGTTCCGTAGGTGCCATCCGGTATGGTGCCTTAGAGATAGGCTCGGTGCCGGGTACTAATTCTATCGTGAAGTCTATTTCTCTAGTTGGCGGCAATCCTGGCAAGTCATCGGGGAAAACTTCTGGAAATTCTTGTATAACTCGAACATCTCCAACCTTGAGTGATGTCTCCTTCTCCACATTCGTGATGTTGGCTAAGAATGCTTGGCATCCTTTCTCCATCATTCTCTGAGCTTTGAGAGATGACACTAACGGTGTGCGTAGTCCTGAAGCTTGTCCCATGAAGCACAGTTTCTGGCCGTCAGGAGTATCGAATGTCACCTTCTTGCGTTTGCAGTCGATCGTTGCGCCATGCCGTGCTAGCCAATCCATGCCTAGTATGACGTCGAAGTCTTTGATCACCAGCTCTATCAGGTCTCCTTCTAGTTCCTTGTCCTCAATCTTGATTGGTACGCCTCGTACAATTCGTGATGATAGAACTACTTTGCTCGAAGGCAACTCAGTTGCAAACCTAGTTCTAAATCTTTCACTAGGTTTGTCTAGTTTACCTATCATTCCTAACGAAATATACGAATGGGTGGCTCCCGAATCAAATAATACATGACATAATTTATTGAGGATGGAAACCTGACCTGTGACCACCTTGTTGCTAGCATCCGCCTCTCCTTGGGTTAAAGCAAAAACCCGAGCAGGAACCATCTTTTCGTCCTTCTTTCCTTCCGGCTTTTGCTGAGGACAGTCTCTTTTACGATGCCCTTCTTGACCACAGTTGAAACACTCCTTGGTGTTGGCACGGCATTCTCCGGGGTGCTTCTTCTGACATTTGGAACATGGCGGGTATTCTACGTAGCCCGACCTATTTCCCCCATTACTTGGTCGTGCCCTTTTATTGTTGTCGGCTTGCTTGTTGTCAGGATGCCTTCTCTTCTGTCCGTTACCGTTGTTGTTGGACTGACTGTTGCTGGACTGATTGTTGTTCCGACTGGCCTGAGGTTGGCTCTGCTGCCTAGGTTCCGGCTTGCTGGCTTCTTCTTTGCTCACGTTGGCTTGCAACCTTTCTACTTCAATTTCCGTCTCAAGAACGTCGGCATATGAAGTGTTTCCCGGGTTTGCTAGCTTCACCCCCATCTCGATCTTCGGGCGAAGTCCTCTAACAAACTTGTTCACCCTTAGATAGTCGGTTGGAACCAACTCTGCTGCGAACTTCGCTAAGCGATCGAACTGACGAGCATATTCCGCCACTGTTAAGTTCCCTAGCTTCAGATTGGTGAACTCCTCAACTCTCGTAGCAAGCACTGCTGAATTGTAGTACTTCTTGTGGAAGAGCTCCACAAATCGGGTCCACGTCATAGTGGCAACATCGTGGGATTGCTGGACCAAATCCCACCATATCCTGGCATCTTTCTTGAGTAAAGATGAGATGCAGGATATGCGGTCAGCATTATTGAGGTTCATGTGGGCTAGGATCGGCTCCACATTCCTTAGCCATTCTTCTGCTTCAAAGGGGTCCGTAGTCCCTTCGAAGTTCGGAGCGTGCTGCTTGCGGAACCTTTCGTACACTGGCTCCATATGCTGTACAGGATAAGGAGCGTAGTTCGTCATAGGCCATCCCCCATACGGACCAACTTGTTGGGGTGCTGGGGCCATTGGCTGTGGCTGCGGCTGCGGCTGTGGCGGAGGCTGAGGCTGAGATTGAGCCTGTTGGCGTTGTTGCTGCAGAAGTTCCTCGACTTGCTGTCGCAGTCTGGCAATCTCTGCAGTGTTGTCAGCTGGCTGTGCTGGTGCGTTGCGGCGAGCAGTAACACGCACTCTCCTTCGGCGAACGGTAGGGACCGCATTGGTCGCTGGAACATCGTTGGAAGCGTTCCCGTTGGTGCGAGCAGATCTTCGGAGAGACATCGTAGCAGAGTTCTAACAGTTAAAAGAAACATGTTAGAACTTTTTCCTAATAGGCTCTAAGGCAAAAACTTATTCTAAAACAAACATATCTCGGACCTATTTATTATGACTTTTTATGAAAAAATTATATAGGTCTTTATTTATTATTAGAGTGGGTTTCTATACTTAGAAAAACAAGTCATCTTTATTTTCTAAGTGTGTTTCTAATAATCCTATATGACTTAAGTCTCAGGCTCGAAACTTATCTTTGTTCCAAAGTTAACCATATTGAGGGAGGGCTGGGATCAGTAAAATCGTTCCCACTACTAAGGCCCCCTAACTCTCAATAAGGAAACCAGGTTCATTGATTTGTATCCACCCTCACCGAACTCAGTCATTATTCATTTTATTTAGTATTTATTATGATTGTGAAAAAAAATTCAAACTCACACATGATATTCAAATAGCATGTTTATTCATTTGGAAAACAATTTTACTTATTACAATCATAACATAAAAGTAAATAAAACAAATAAAAACTACTAATCTAAAAATCGGGATCTTCTACATCCGATCCGTCATCTAACATATCATCATCTATAGCCTCATAGTCATCATTATCATGAGCATCAAAATGCCCTCTAGGAAGGTTTGTGAGAATCCTATTCTTTTGCTCCTTGGTGAATTGAAATTCAAATTTTGCGGTGAACCTAACTAAGAGGAAATAGTATCTCATTGCTAATGGTGATTCATCCTCATCATTCATTTCTTCCCATATTTCTTCTAAGGCTGCTATTACAGGATGGAAATCTTTAAACAACCTAATCACTAATACATATTGTTCCGTTGATCTTAGCATTATTTGTTTAGCCTCTTGAAGGCCACCTATTGCTTGGAGAAATAAAAGCAACCTTCGAGTAATCCTTTCTAGGGCTCCTACGGTGTTTCTTGGCTCCCTTATTCTTTTTAAGGCCTTAATGGCTCGGATATCTTGGTAGGTTAAAGCTCCATTCATTTTTAACTGAAACATAAACACTAAAGTTGTTAGCTATACACATAGACAAAGTAACTTGTAACTTGTAACTTAAACACTTACTTGGCGGTCCGATTCGGAGCTTTGAGCATGTGTATCGAGGAGAACTTCATGCGAAGGAACCGTTTGGCTCTGATACCAACTGTAATGACCCACTAATCTAGACTAATTGGACCATTAACGAAACTATACATAAAACTTACATTTTTACAAAAATACCATAATTTATTGAGTAACTTGAAAAATAAGAGTTATTTACAAAGAAACAGAATACTAAGAAGGATTATGGGATCCCATTGTTTTTAAAACAAAACATGATTTAAAATAAAAGACATTACATAATAATGCGGAAAATACACATAAAAACCATAAAAACATAAAAGGAGACTATATCCTCGAATCGAATAACGCTCGGCCCCTTGACTCCATTCATCATCGATACACATTCTCCAAGCGTCACGAATCTTTCCGCCTCTAAACTTATTTTCCTGCACATAAATAGAAAGGAGTGAGCCTAATGCCCAGTAAGGAAAATCTAACACAAAGTCACATACATAATTTCATAAGAAAACATAAAGACTTAACATAATACATATAACATACACTTATTATAATGGCCATTATTACTTGGGGTCCCATAGACTAAACAAGCATATGCCCATGGGATTAGTGGGGTCCTACTAGCTAAGTAGGTCATATGCCCATAACCCATTTGGGGTCTTGTTAGTCATATGGGTCATATGCCCAAGCCTACAAACATACACATATATCATAACACTTTTAATAACATAAAACATATAGATAACATAATCACATAACATGTTGATTCTAGCCTATTTCCTTACCAAAGTTACCGAGATTATGGACTGAGTTGGGATTGTTGGAACACTCCTAAAACCATAAGAAAGAGTAAGTCTAAAGAAAGGAGATGAAATGAAAGAGATGGAAAGACTAAACCATAGAAAACATACTTACCGACTTATATGCTTAAAAGCTTGGATTCCCTAACCAAAATAAGAATAAGGTTAGGGGACTGAGTAGAAGGTTTTGAGAAAGGAAATAACATAAAAATACAGAAAAGAACTAGAGTTTTGGGCTTACCTCAAAGATTGCAAGATCAATCTAACCTTCACCGAAATACTATAGAACTCACTCCCCAAAGTGTTTGATAAGCTTATGATGTTTAAGCTTATAGTTTTTCCCCAAACCAAGTGTTTACACTCTCACACTCACTTAACACTAGCAGCCTCTGAACTTAGAGCAAATGGTGAATAATGGCTGGGTACTAGGTCCTATTTATAGAGTTTGGGAATGAAAATATCTTGATTTTACTTGAATAAAAATAATGGCTTTTTAAGTGAAAATCATTTGAATAATCGTTCAGCAGAGGCTGAAGACTCGTTCAGAAGATGTTGGACTGTTGAAGGAGTTTGAATGGCTGAAGGGAAAAGAATTCAAATGTATTTGAATTCATGCTGGTGGAGGCGATATATCGCCCCCTATAGGCGATATATCGCCTGGACCTTTGTTCCCGAGGCGACCGTGCATCGATTCGTGTTTTCCGTATCTACGTGCTGCGATATATCGCCCCCAATAGCTGCGATATATCGGCATACGCTGAATATTTAAACACGAATTTACACATTTTTAGCTGAGTTTGAATGGAGTAAACAGCCTTGACTAAGCCCTCAACGTGCTCAAAGCTGCTGACTGACCCTATACATTCAAACTTTTACCCTTATTTAATTTAATCCTCAAAAATACTTAATCCTTAATTACCATTCAAAACATGTGCTTAAAATCCTATTGGTTGATGTCTAAACCTTATAATATAATAATATAATCCTTAATATCAGACACATTAATCAAACCTTAGGTTATACTTAATATTCTTAAACTATAGGTTAAACTTAGAAAATCTATAAGTACTACTATGAGTGTCCAAATAACTCCCGGTCTGAACCAAAAATCCAAAGTAACAATGATAACACTAAACATACTATAATACTACTAAACAATTAGCTAAGTAAAGTTCTTGGACTCTACAATATGGGAAACAATGGATGATGAAGATGAACTGCCAGCAGCAATGCGATATTACTTTCTCTTAGTTAGGTTCACTGCAAAATCAGAATTTCAGTTTACAAATGAGCAAAAACATAGGATTTTTACGAACCTTCCTTGAGGAAATTTTGAGGCACATGATAATGAAGATTATGAAGAGCTAGATGAAGGATCGGATGTAGAAGATCCTGATTTTTAGAATAGTTAGTTTCATTGTTTGTTTTATTTATTGTTTGTTTTATGGTTGTAATAAGTGAAAACTCTTTTCCAAATTAATATCATGTTATTTTGTTATCATGTATGAGTTTGATTTTTATTTTCGCAATCATAATGAATAATAAATAAAATAAATAATGACTAAGTTCGGTGAGGGTGGATACAAATCAATGAACCAAGTTTCTATATTGAGAGTTAGGGGGCCATAGTAGTGGGAACGATTTTACTGATCCCAGCCCTCCCTCAATATGGTTAACTTTGGAACAAAGATGAGTTTCGAGCCTGAGAATTTAGTCATATAGGATGAATAGAAACAGACTTAGAAAATAAAGATGGCTTGTTTTTCTAAGTATAGAAACCCACTCTAATAATAAAGAAGACTTATATAAATTTTTTCATGAAAAGTCATAATCAATAGGTTTGAGATATGTTTGTTTTAGAATAAGTTTTTGCCTTAGAGCCTATTAGGTAAAGTTCTAACATGTTTCTTTCAACTGTTAGAACTCTACTGCGATGTCGCACCGAAGATCTGCACGCACCAATGGAAACGCCTCCAACGCTGCTCCAGTGAACAATGAAGCCCCTCCAGTTCGCAGAAGGGGAGTGTGTGCCACTGCCAGCTGACAACACTGCGGAGATTGCCAGACTGCGACAACAAGTCGAGGAACTCTTGCAGCAACAACGACAACAGGCTCAGCCCCAGACTCAAGCCTCAGCCTCCATCGCAGCTGCAGCCACAACAAATGGCCTCAGCACCCCAACAAGTTGGTCCATATGGGGGATGGCTAGTGGCGAACTACGCGCCGTATCCAGTACAGCACATGGAGCCAGTTTATGAGAGGTTCCGCAAGCAGCATGCTCCAAACTTCGAAGGGACTACAGACCCCTTTGATGCAGAAGAGTGGCTAAGGAATGTGGAGCCAATTCTGACGCACATGAATCTCATTAATGCAAACCGTATATCCTGCGTCTCGTCATTGCTCAAGAAGGATGCCAGGATATGGTGGGACTTGGTCCAACAATCGCATGATGTTGCCACCATGACATGGACTCGATTTGTGGAGCTGTTCCACAAGAAGTATTACAATTCGGCTGTACTCGCTACGAGAGTTGAGGAGTTTGCCAACTTGAAGCAAGGTAGTTTATTAGTGGCAAAATATGCTCGTTAGTTCGACCGCCTAGCTAAGTTCGCTCTAGAAATGGTTCCAACTGACTATCTGAGGGTGTCTAAGTTTGTTAGGGGACTTCGACCGAAGATCGAGATGGGGGTTAAGCTAGCAAACCCAGGGAATACTACGTATGCCGACGTTCTAGAGACGATAATAGAAGTAGAGAGGCTGCAGGCTAATGTAAGTAAAGAAGAAGCCAGTAAGCCTGAGCCTAGATAGCAGGGTCAACCTCAGACCAGTCGGAACAACAACCATAATAACAACAATCAGTCCAGCAACAACAGTAATGGTCAAAAGAGAAGGCATCCTAATAATAAGCAATCTGATAGCGATAAGAGGGCATGGACAAATAATGGGGGAAATAGGCCGGGTTATGTGGAATACCCGCCATGTGCTAAGTGTCAGAAGAAACATCCTGGAGAATGCTGTGCAAACACCAAGGAATGTTTTAACTGTGGTCAGGAAGGACACCAGAAAAGAGATTGTCCTCAGCGTAAGCCAGAAGGGAAGAAGGACGACAAGATGGTTCCTGCTAGGGTTTTTGCCTTAACCCAAGGAGAGGCTGATGCTAGCAATAAGTATTACCCTTTATTGTGTAAATTGTTGTTACACAATATTGAGATGAATTTCATAAAGCCATATGTGATATAGCTGTTAGAGATATGATTTTAACCCCAATAATGTGTTTTGGGAGTTACAAAATCATTTGGGAGAGTTTGGAACCGTTTGGAAAAACAACACATTTTTTGTGTTGAATTTGGTCAGTGGCTGCAGCCACCAACATTCAGTGGCCATGGCCTGTGGGTCAGAGACCAATGGCCGCGGCCACTAATGTCTCTGGCCGCGGCCACAGGCCAAAACTGACCAAATTTTCAGTTTTTTCAATATTTGTTGAACGGCTCAAAAAACCCAAATAACTCCCAAATCTCATTTTTAATTCCATATTAATCCAATTAAACATTGGTAACAGCCATGGGAGTTGGTGGAATTTTAAATTCAAATGGTGTCTCTAAACTCTATAAATAGGAGCCTATAGCTCACTTGTAAGACACAACATTTCTATCCATTAGAGCACTTGGCTAGAAACACCTTGAGGCTTGATAATTCCATAAAGCTTTTCCTATATCTGAGAGAGATCCCTTAGTGCTTGAGTTAGGGGAAATAAGCTTTTGGACAAAGGTTTTAAACCTTGTTCAAGTTGGTGATCCTCAACCCTCTTCACTTAGGTTGTGTAAGTGAGAGTTTACTTGTGTTTCTGTTCTTCCATTTATTCTATTGTTTTTCTTCTTATTCTCTTGTTCTATTTACTTGTATATTTTGTTTAAGAGTTGTAATCTTTTCTTTTGGTCCAAACACTTTATTTTACTTGTAATCTTTTGCTTAGAGTTGTATTCTCACTATTCTCTTCTTCTTCATTTCCTTTGTTTATTTGTAATTTTCAGTTATAGAGTTGTAACTCCTTTTAATCAATCATTATTTATTTGTAATATATTGTATAGAGTTATAATATTATTATCAATTTCCATTGAGGCAATTTATATTTTCCTAACAATAAGGTGGTAGCAGGTAAGTTTCTATCCTCAATAACATATGCTCTATATTATTTGATTCGGGAGCCACTCATTCATATATCTCGTTAGGAATGATAGAAAAACTAGACAAACCTTGTGAAAGATTTAGAACCAGGTTTGTAACCGAGTTGCCTTCGGGCAAAGTAGTTCTATCATCACGGATAGTACGAGGCATACCGATCAAGATTGAGGACGTAGAACTAGAAGGAGACCTGATAGAATTGGTGATCAAGGACTTTGACGTAATACTAGGCATGGACTGGCTAGCACGGCATGGCGCAACCATCGACTGTAAATGCAAGAAGGTGATGTTCGAGACTCCTGACGGCCAGATACTATGCTTCATGGGACAAGCTTCAGGATTACGCACCCCGTTAGTATCATCTCTCAAAGCTCAAAGAATGATGGCAAAAGGATGTCAAGCGTTCTTAGCCAGCATCACAGATGTGGTAAAGGAAACACCACTCAAGGTTGGAGATGTCCGTATTGTAAGAGAATTCCCAGAGGTATTTCCCGATGACTTGCCAGGATTGCCGCCGAATCGGGAAATTGACTTCACGATAGAATTAGTACCGGGCACCGAGCCTATTTCCAAGGCACCATACCGGATGGCACCTACGGAACTCAAGGAGTTAAAGACGCAGCTACAAGAACTCCTAGACTTGGGTTTTATTAGGTCGAGCCATTCGCCATGGGGAGCCCCGGTGCTATTCATGAAGAAAAAGGACGGAAGCATGCAGATGTGTAAAGACTATCGCGAGCTGAACAAAGTAACAATTAAGAATAAGTACCCGCTACCCCGGATCGACGACTTGTTTGATCAACTCCGAGGCGCGACTGTATTTTCAAAGATTGATTTACGGTCTGGGTATCATCAGCTCAAGGTAAAGGGGGAAGATATTCCTAAGACAGCCTTTAGAACTCGTTATGGACATTACGAGTTCTTGATTATATCCTTTGGTCTTACTAACGCACCAGCCGCGTTTATGGACTTGATGAATAGGGTCTTCAAGGACTACTTAAATAAATTTGTCGTAGTGTTCATCGACGATATCTTAGTATACTCTAAGGATGAAGTAGAGCACGAGGAACACTTGAGGATGATTTTGTCACGACTGAAGGAGCATCAACTCTACGCCAAGTTCAAGAAATGCGAGTTTTGGCTTTCGCAAGTGGCGTTCCTCGGGCACATTATATCAAAAGATGAAGTTGCAGTAGACCCATCAAAAGTAGAGGCCGTGAAGGATTGGCCAAGACCAAAGAACGCATCTGAAGTAAGAAGCTTTCTAGGGTTAGCAGGTTATTATAGGAGGTTCGTAGAGGAATTTTCTAAGATAGCCACTCCGCTCACCAACTTGACCCGGAAACAACAAAGATTCAACTGGAATGATAGATGTGAAGAAATCTTCCAGTTGCTTAAAGATAAGCTTTGCTCAGCACCAGTACTCTGTGTACCGACACCCAAAGATAAGTTCGTAGTTTACTGTGATGCATCAAAGCAAGGATTGGGTTGCGTACTAATGCAAAATGACAAGGTGATAGCCTACGCCTCATGAAAGTTGAAGGAGTACGAGCAGCGCTATCCAACTCACGATATGGAGTTGGCAGCGGTGGTCTTTGCGTTGAAAATCTGGCGCCATTATCTTTACGGAGAATAGTGCGAGATTTATACGGACCACAAAAGTTTAAAGTACTTCTTTACTTAGAAGGAGCTCAACATGAGGCAGCGCAGGTGGTTAGTGTTAGAGAATATATATTATTGCTCAATGGAATTATGGAAAAACCAAATACAACTTTATGCAAAAATACAATGGACAAGATAATATTGATTAAATAAATATTACAACTCAATTGCTCAAAATACAAGTAAATAGAAAGATGTAGAAGAAGAAGATTACAAACTCAATACTATAACAATACAAGTAAATAAGATCAACAAGATCAAAAGAATGAAAACACAAACAAACTCTCACACAACCAAAGTGTAGAGTAGTGGGGATCACCAACTTGAACAAGGTTCAAGACCTTTGTCCAAAAGCTTATTTCCCCCTATTCTCTAAGCACTAAGGGATCTCTCTAGGAAATAGCTCGCTGGAATTATCAAGCCTTTTGGTGAATTTTTTAGCCAAGTGCTTTGTGGATGAAAAATGGTGTGTCATACAAGTGAGCATTAGGCTCCTATTTATAGAGTTTGAGATACCCTTTGGATTTCAAATTCCACCAACCCCCATGGATGTTACCAATGTTTAATTGGATTAATATGGAATTAAAATTGAGATTTGGGAGTTATTTGGGTTTTTAGAACCGTTCAACACATTTGGAAAAAACTAAAAATTTGGCCTGAAATGCACATGTGGCCGCGGCCAGGGACATCAGTGGCCGCGGCCAGGGACATCAGTGGTCGCGGCCACTGCTCTCTGTCCCCCAGGCCGCGGCCACCATCATTCAGTGGCCGCGGCCACAGCCCATTTTCAGCACTTGAAAATGTGCTGTTTTTCCAAACGGTTCCAAACCCTCCCAAATGATTTTGTAACTCCCAAAACACATTATTGGGGTTAAAATCATATCTCCAACAGCCATATTTCATAATGGCTTTATGAAATCCAATCTCAAATGTGTAACATATAATATACACATTATTGAGTAATATTTGGGAGTTACAAATTTGTAACTCCAAAATATGTCACATTTGGGCACACGCATGTGTCCAATTTTGTGACTCTCAATAATATGTTACAAGATGTGACAAATCACATTTGTGTGAAAAATCACATTTTGTAACATTATTTAATCTAATATTATATTATATGAAATAATATAACAGTTAGAATTAGTGAAGGATTACGACTGCGAAATCCTATACCACCCGGGAAAAGCAAACATAGTTGTCGATGCGCTTAGTAGGAAAAGTTATGGAAATTTAGCAAGTTTAGCTGGAATAGAAAATCCACTACAGCAGGAGCTGATCAGTGTCGGAATAGAAGTAGTTGTCGACAAGCTAGCTAACTTGTCTATCCAGTCGAATCTGCTAGAAGATATACGGATTGGTTAGGGACATGATGACACACTAGCAACACATATGGATGCAGTCCGAGAAGGCAAGACCACAGATTTCTCAATATCTAGTCAAGGTTTATTGAGATATAAGGATCGGGTATGCGTGCCAAATGATCAAAGGATTAAGAAGACGATTCTAGAAGAAGCGCACAGTACCCCGTACTCATTTCACCCAGGGTCGACCAAGATGACTCATGAAGTTAAGGCAATCAATTGGTGGCCAGGGATGAAGAAGAACACAACAGAGTTTGTGTCAAAGTGTCTAGTATGCCAGCAAGTGAAAGCAGAACATCAGCGGCCTGCAGGTTTATTGCAACCGCTTAGCGTACCAGAATGGAAGTGGGACGATATAGCTATGGACTTCATGACAAGTTTGCCAAGGATGAATAAGCAGCATGATTTCTCTTGGATAGTAATAGACAGACTAATCAAGTCGGCTCATTTCCTGCCTGTTAAGACTTCATACACGGTAGACCAGTATGCAGACATCTATGTCCAAGAGATAGTACGGTTGCATGGAATCCCCAAGACAATAGTGTCGGATAGAGGATCGGTATTTACATCGAGATTTTGGGGAAGTTTACAGCAAGCTATGGGTACTAAGTTAAGTCTTAGTACAACTTTTCATCCTCAGACAAATGGGCAGTCCGAGCGTACGATTCAGATTTTGGAAGATATGCTATACGCATGTGTACTTGATTTCAGAGGATCATGGATTAAGTACTTGCCGCTGATAGAGTTCTCCTACAACAATAGCTACTAGTCAACGATTGGGATGGAACCTTATGAGTTTCTATATGGAAGAAGGTGCCGATCATCGTTGCACTGGGACGAAGTAGGAGAAAGGCAGCTTCTAGGTCCCGAAGCTGTTAGACAAGCTCAAGAAGCAGTAACGCTTATTAGACAGCGTATGCTTGCTGCTCAAAGCCATCAGAAAAGCTATGCGGATGCCAAGCGATGCGATGTGGAATTCAAAGTTGGAGATCAAGTCTTCTTGAAGATATCTCCTATGAAAGGTGTAAAGCGGTTTGGGAAGAAAGGCAAGCTTACTCCTCGATTTATAGGTCCTTTTGAGATATTGGACAAAGTGGGAGCATTTGCGTATAGACTAGCCCTATCGCCAGCACTAGCAGATAGTTACAACGTGTTCCACATCTCGATGCTACGCAAGTATGTGTCAAACCCATCTCACGTCCTCAAGTACGATACGATAGCACTCCAGAAAGACTTGAGTTACGAGGAACGACCGGTTAGCATCCTGGATAGGGGTGAAGCAGTTACGGTCCAAGAGCATTCCTATAGTCAAATTCCTATGGAGTAATAGTTCTGAATGAGAGGCAACGTGGGAGTTGGAGGAGGACATGCAAGGACGGTATCCGGAGTTATTTGGTAAGTAAATTTCGATGACGAAATTCTTTTTAGCAGGGAAGAATTGTAGAGTCCAAGAACTTTACTTAGCTAGTTAGAAAGTAGTAATAATAGTAATAATAGTAGTATTTTTATCATTGTGGATTTTGGTTCAGACCGGGATTTAATTGGACACTCGTAGTAACACTTGTAGATTTTCTAAGTTTAACCTATAGTTTAAGAATATTAATTTTAACCTAAGGTTTGATTAATATGACTGATATTGATGGTGATATTTATTATATTATAAGGTTTAGATAGACCCAATAAGAAAGTAACACTTGTCATGTGTATGTTTAATGATAATTAAGTATTTTTGAGGAATAAGTTTATTAAGAGTAATATTTGAATATCCTAGGGTCTGTCAGCAGCTTTGAAATCGTTAGAGGACTTAGTCAAGGCTGTTTACTCAATTCAAATTAGGCTAAAAATGTGCAATTTCGTGTTTAAATATTCAGCGTATGCCGATATATCGCAGCTATAGGGGGCAATATATCGCAATACGAGGATACGAAAAACACGTAACTTCGCACGATCACTTTGACGAGCCTCGGGCATACTGGTGTTGGGGTTTTATGCCCTAATTAAAACCCAAATTCTTTGTAATCTCATTTTATTATCAATAAAAGAATAGAAATCATTTTTTGACTTGGTCAATCACTTTGCTCACATGTTTTATTTTCATGATTATTTGTTTAATATAAACTTCTATTAAATCTCGAGCATATAGCTAATCTTATTTATAGTGACGTAATCACAGTGGAATATAAATATGATTATATGTTCAAAATAAGTTAGTCCTAAGATTAGTCAGTGCCCAGGATTTACACTGACTTGCCAATCTACGATATGATCTACTTACACATTATAGTGTTATGTTCTTTCCAGAACATTAGCAAAGTAGATAAGAGCGGATGTATTTGTTACATCAGACTGGATCGATATTGACAGTTGATAAGATAAGTAAACATACCGTTATTATCTATTCTAGTCATATCATATAGTTGACCATAGGTCAATTCAATCTCAATTCTGAGTGGTTAGTATTCTAACTGATTGTATTATTTGAGTTCTTTGACTTGTTCGTTACCAGCTTACCCTACGGACTAGCCCATACTTACATCTTGTGAACTCGGTAGTATAATTGAGTGGGAGTGTTAATCATAGATATGAACATCTATAGCTTCTGATGAAGAAGTGAAATGATGGTTTCCTTTTAGTTTGGTTCAAGGTGTTAAATGATAGAGATCTCATTTCAGTAATTAAATTAGTTTACTGAAATATCATTTACAAGGAGCTAAGTGTTTTAAGGATAAAATACAATGAGGGGTAAAACAGTATTTTAGTCCTATCTCATTGTAGATCGTCTATAGAGGATTGAGTGACAATTATGGTTGTAACAATGGATAATTAATAGCGTATCTATATTTGTTATAGAGCGTTCTATGAATTCAAGAGTGCAATTCCGAGTCTATAGTGGAGTCACGAGGAATTAATAAGTTAATAAATTTATTTGTTAGATTTATGATAACTTATTGGAGCTTGATTTCATAGGCCCATGGTCCCCATTGTACCTTGGATAAAATCATCTAGATAGTCTCAATTAATTGATTTAATCATCAATTAGAATTATCAAAGTTGACCAGGTCAATTTTGGATAGTTTCACAGAGTTGTGTAATTTTGAGAAGAAAAGAGAAATTATGGCAGATTTATTAATTAAGATAAATTGGTATCTAAATTAATAAATAATTTTAAATCAAGGTTCAAATTATAAATAATTAATTTTATAAAGGATTTAAATAATTATTTAATTAATTAAATCAATAGAAAATAATACAGGCCTTGATTTTAAGTCCAATGGGCTTATAATCAAATTGGAAATTTCACGGGCTTATGATAATTTTGACCTAGGGCTTCAAAATGGCTATTATTTTATTGATTTTTTAATTAAATTAAATGGCCTAATTGAGTCTATAAAAGGAGTGCTTAGAGAGAAGTCAAAACATAAGTTTGATAAGTCACAAGTCAGATTTTCTGATAGTTTTAGATTCTCTCTAAACACAAGTCCTTTTCTAAGCCTCTTTGTTATTTTCTCTTCTTCTCTCTATATCTATCTCATGTGTTGAGAATTACCCACACTAGTCTAGGTGGTTCTAAGGATACATTGGAAGATTGTGAAGAAAATAGAAGATCGGTTCAGTTTCTTGATAATACTCTGCGATAGAGAGGATACAAGAGTTAGAGAAACTGAAGGAATGACTCTTTAATTCCACTGCGTATACTGTAAGTATTCTATTCTTTGTTTCTCTTTGAATTCAATTTTAGAAACATGTTTTAGGCTATCTCGTATTAATTTGTTTAATATTAGATATACATGAAAATAAATAAAGATCATGTATAAGCTAATCCAACAACTGGCCCAGTCGATATATCGCCTACTAGGGGCGATATATCGGCTCCTTTGATGGATTTTTGGATGTTTTTTAAAACGTTCTCATTTTAATCTTTAACCTCTTGATAAGTCCAGCATCTTTCTGATCGAGTCTTCAGCCTCTGCTGAACAATAATTCAAATATTTTTCACTTAAAAAGCCATTATTTTATTCAAGTTAAATGAAGATCTTTTCATTCTTGAACTCTATAAATAGGACCTAATACCCAGCCATTTATTCATTCATTAAGCTAAGTTCAGAGGCTGCAAGCTGCTAGGTTATTTTTTAGTGCTTAAACACTTGGGTTGGGAATATAAGCTTTAACTTTTTAAGCTTAATAAACACTCGGGAAGTAAGGTTCATAGTATTTTTCGGTTCGAGGTGTAGTTCGGTCATAGAAGCATTAAAGGTATTCCAAATTCTAGTCCATTTCTGTATTGTTTCCTTAAGTTCTTATAGTTTTCTACTCAAAATCCTAACTCTATTCTTTATTCGTGGTTAGGAAATCTAAGATCTTGAACATAAGATTCTTGGTAAGTATATTTTCGATGGTATAGTTCTTTCATTATTTTCATCATTTTTTCATTAGTATACTCACCTTGCTTTGATGGTTTTTAGGAGTGTTTCCAAAGTCCCAATCCTGTTCTCATATCCCGGTATACTTGGTAAGGAAAATAGGATAGGATTCTATATGAAAATATGTTATCTTATGATTTGTATGTTATGTTAAATGTTATCTTATGATTTATGTGTTATGTTATATGTTATAATATGTATGATTGTAGACTTGGGCATATGACTTGTATAACTAACAAGCCCCAATAAATTTATGGGCATATGACTTGCTTAGCTAGCAAGCCCCGCAAATCTAATGGGCATATGACTTGTTTAGTTTACGAGCCCCAAGTAATAATGGCCATTATAGTATATGTGACATATGATTATGATATGTTTTAGTATATGTTGCGGTATGAATTTTATGTATATGATTTATGTGTTAGATTTTCCTTGCTGGGCATTAGGCTCATTCCTTTATGTTTTTATGTGCAGGAAAATAGTTATGATGGCAGAAAGGTTCTTGGCAGCTTGGGGGTTGTGTATTGAGGCAGAATGGAAATGGATGAATTGAGCATCCAGTTTGAGGATGAAGTTGCTTCTTAGTCTTTCAAAAATTATGCTTTATATGTATTTTTCGCACTTTATTTTGTAATCCATTTATTTAAAGCCATGTTATGTTTTTATTTTAAAAACAATGGGATCCCATATCCTACTTTAAATTTTATGTAGTTTAACATTTGTCTTACAAGTTTTAATGAAGTTATGATTATTTCACTTATAAGTTTTATTAAAAATTAGTGTCTATGTATGGTAGTCATTAATGGTCCAAAGTCTAGAGTAGTTGGGTCATTACAGAGTCACAACTTCACAGTTAATACTGACACCATTGTCAATTCAGACTATTTATTCCGTTCCACGCACAAGTAAGCAATGCTACCAGGCATATATCATATGTCAAATATCCAAATGTAGGGCATTCAGCATGCTTACTTAACAATTGCTTGCC
The DNA here is from genome assembly GCF_963169125.1 of Humulus lupulus. Classification (NCBI taxonomy): domain Eukaryota; kingdom Viridiplantae; phylum Streptophyta; class Magnoliopsida; order Rosales; family Cannabaceae; genus Humulus; species Humulus lupulus. The sequence continues at coordinate 77,370,136 of NC_084800.1, forward strand.
TAATTATGATCATGCATAAACACAGAGACTCAAGCTCTGATCAATCTCATATTCAACATTCATGGCATGCCCTAATCACATGTTTCTCGTGCATCACATGCATCACATACTGGGTGCATTTTTCTTACCTCTGGTTCGATCGAGAAATAATAATTGAACGACCCTTGAGAACGATCAATCCTTTGATCCCTAAGTGGTCACCTAGTCATAACCAAATATGAGATTCCATCAATAAAATCAATCAATAAAAGGTTCCCTGATCAAGACCTAGCCTCCGGGACATCGAATCCTACTAAACCGAGTAGTGAAAATGATCCAGAGGCCTAAGGTTTGAGTTCCCATGATAAAAACACATTTCTGGCCAAAAATTCCACTAAGGGCTGCGGCCCTACATCCACTATGCCACGACACGCCTCCCAAACAGAAGCAACCACCCTTCAATCCCCAACATAGGCTGCGGCCCTACCTTTCCCATGCTGCGGCCCAACGACCTTCTTGTACCCACCTGCTTCTTCATCAAGCTTGGGCCGCGACGCTCTAGAACAGAGCCGCGGCCCCACCTGAAACCAAGCCAAAAACCTCTATTTTTCCTCTTCAAACTCAATTCAAAACCTCACTAAAACACTTCCAACATCACAAAGCAAAGGTCCCAACTATCACCACAACTTGTCTATCATATAACCAACAAAACCTAAGCTTTAAACCAATCAAAACCTCATCAAATTCCCATTCCTATGATCAAAACATCAACCTTAAAACTAACACAAAAAACAGAGTTAGGAACTAGGAAATTCATTGTTGAATCTTACCTTAAGCTCAAGATTAAGCCCTCTTCAATGGCTGAACACAAGCCTAGAACCTCAAGCATCAATTTCCAAGCTTGAACCCTCAACTTGATCTTCAAAATCCAAAGAGAAATGAGGAGAAGAAGATGAACGGGAGAGGAAGAAGAAATTCTCTGTTGTCTACAACCCTCTTAGTTTATATATATCCTTTAGGTCCAAAAGACCAAAATGCCCCTAGGCTCATCTTCTTTCCTTAACAGCCTCCGAGGGTAAAATTGTCCTTTCCCATCTAAACCCGCTAATCATAATTAACTTCCTCTGATTCCCATTACTCCCAATATTCTCAAATGATAATAAATCACATCCCATTACCCTTTAATTCCCGGCAATGTTCTAATCACCAAATTACCCCGAGACTCATCCGAGCCCCGAAACTAACCCTGTTATGACCAGACCGATAACTTGCATTCAATGATCGTCTCATGCCGAATGACTCGAACAAATCCACATAATGTGGTATTATTCATAATTCACCCACATGCATGAAAATGCACAATTACGCCCTCAACGGGCCAAATTACCAAAATGCCCTTATAATTAAAAATGGACCCATATGCATGCATTTATTATCATATCATAGTATAATTCACATAAACATGCATATAGTCATTTAATAATATAATAAATAAATTATGGCCCTCCCGGCCTCCTAATCAAGGTCCTAAACCTTATTAGGGATTTTGGGGCATTACAACATAACTCTGTGAAACTATCCAAAATTGACATGTTCAACTTTGATAATTAAATCAATTAATTGAGACTATCTAGATGATTTTATCCAAGGTACAATGGGGACCATGGGCCTATGAAATCAAGCTCCAATAAGTTATCATAAATCTAACAAATAAATTTACTAACTTATTAATTCCTCGCGACTCCACCATAGACTCAGAATTGCACTATTGAATTCATAGAACACTCTATAAAAAATATAGATACACTATTAATTATCCATTGTTACAATCATAATTGTCACTCAATCCTCTAAGACGGTCTACAATGAGATAGGACTAAACTATCGTTTTACCCATCATTGTATTTTATCCTTAAAACACTTAGTTCCTTGTAAATGATATTTCAGTAAACTAATATTAATTACTAAAATGAGATCTATATCATTTAACACCTTCAACCAAACTAAAGGGAAACCATCATTTCATTTCTTCATTAGAAGCTATAGATATTCATATCTATGATTAACACTCCCATTCAATTATACTACCGAGTTCGCAAGATGTAAGTATGGGCTAGTTCGTGGGGTAAGCTGGTAACGAAGAAGTCAAAGAACTCAAATAATACAATTAGTTATAATACTAACCACTCAGAATTGAGATTGAATTGACATATGGTCAACTATATGATATGACTAGAATAGATAATAATGGTGTGTTTACTTATCTTATCAACTGTCAATATTGGTCCTGTTCGATGTAACAAATACAACTGATCTTATCTACTTTGCTAATGTTCTGGAAAGAACATAACACTGTAATGTGTAAGTAGATCATATAGTAGATTGGCAAGTCAGTGTAAATCCTGGGCACTAACTAATCTTAGGACTAACTTATTTTTAACATATAATCATATTTATATTCCACTGTGATTATGTCACTATAAATAAGATTAGCTATATGCTCAGGATTTAAAAGAAGTTTATATTAAACAAATAATCATGAAAATAAAACATGTGAGCAAAGTGATTGACCAAGTCAAAAAATGATTTCTATTCTTTTATTGATAATAAAATGAGATTACAAAGAATTTGGGTTTTAATTAGGGCATAAAACCCCAACACCTGTAACTTGGAGGCCTCCCTTAAAGCACTTTTGGAGACAATCGAGACCCATTTGCGGCAAGAGCGGGATAAGGTGGAGTCCCTTGGAGGTCGGGTTCAGGTATTGGAGGTTCAAGCTCAACTGGAGTGGGAGCGATGTGAAAAGGCCCAAAAGGAGAGGGAGCAAGCAGATGCCATACCCTCCAAGTGATCAAAAAGTATGGTCTTAGGTCACTTGTTTGGGAATAAATTAAAGATGGACATTGAACTTCTTCTTTTCTAAAATACTTCTTATGGTGTTTTTTTCACGCCATTTTCATTTTATTGGAAATGCCTTGAGGTGCACATTAATTGAAAATAAATACTTTAAAAAGAAAAGATAGGATTAAACCCTCCCGACTACTGGTAGTACTGGTGAATGTGTTCCGCGTTCTAGGCCCTTGGGACCTCTATTCCATCTAGCCGCCTTAGCCGGTATGTTCCCGGACACACTTCGTTTTGGATCTCATAAGGTCCTACCCAGTTGGGTCTCAAAACCCCCACTCCTGGGTCTTGTGATGTAGGGAAAACTCTTCTTAGGACCAGATCACCAATCCCGAACCTCCGACTTTTGACTTTAGAGTTAAAATGCCTTGAGATTTTTCCTTGATACATTTTTAGTTGAACTTGTGATGCTTCCCAGACCTCTTCAATGAGATATAGGGATTCATAGAGCAAAGCGTGGTTTCAGATTGGATCGTATGTGTCTCATTTGTGAGATGGGACTGTGGTTTCCAATGGGATGAAGGCTTCACATCCATAAGCCATTGAGTAAGGAGAATGTCTGGTTGAAGTTCTTTCTGTGGTTCGGTATGCCCATAGTACACGGGGCAACTCTTTCGACCACTTACTCTTGCAAGCTTAGAGTTTTTTCTTTAGTGTCCCTTTTAAAACTTTGTTTACGGCCTCTGTTTGCCCGTTTTGTTGAGGCCTTGCGATTGCAGATAAGCTCTTGATAATTCCATGTCTTTCAAAGAAGTCAGTGAAGTGGATGCTATCAAATTGCTTCTTGTTGTCATAAAGGATTTTATGTGGGAGGCCGTATCGACACACAATGTTGTTGATGACAAAATATAAGGTCTATTTGGAGGTAATAGTGTTCATTGGTTCTTCCTTGACCCACTTGGTGTAATAGTCGACGACTACGATGGCATGTTCTAACCCGCACTTCCCGGTCAGGAGGGATCCTACAAAATTGATCCCCCAAACAACAAAAGGACAGGGACTAGTCATCAGGGTAATCTCCGTGGGAGAAGCTCTCGGGACCTTTGCATATCTTTGGAATTGTTCACATTTGTGGACGTAATTCACACAATCCTTCTTCATTTTTGGCCAAAAGTATCCATGCCTTAGGATCTTCCTGGATTGGCTGAGTCCGGCTGTGTGATCTCCACAAAACCCTTCGTGTACCTCATGCATGATCGCTCTCATTTCGGTCCTAGATACACATCTAAGATAGGGCATAGATAACTGTTGGGAACAGTACCCTTAAAGAAATTGTAGTTGACAAATGTTTTAAATGAAATAAATAATTGAATTGAATTATTATATATAGACTATGCCCGATATTATGTTGATAATATTAAGTAAATATCAGAAAATTCCAAAGTTTATCTATGTGATCTCAATATCATATTGGTATGAGAGGATCGAGATTAAGATAATAAACTTAAAACTATTCGTAGTAAAATAAAGTTATAGAATCTTTAGATTAATTACTGCTAGTGCAGTTCGCTAGTATTATGAATACAAGTGACCTAGATTTGGGTCACTAGTGTAGTAGGACACTTTAATGAAGGTACTATATATACAATGAAATATAGAACTGGACCAGATGTGATTTGTTAATACTTGTTTAAACACTGTTTCATAGTTTAATCAAGCACATCAAACGATGATCATATACACAATAATCTTAATCCTGAGGTTACTATGAACTCATATATATGTCATCTGATCCTTTGATTCATGTATTAAGGTTTGTCAGAATGATCAGGCTAAGAACAATTATTTTGGGGACTCAATTATATATATGGCTGGAGACATAGTTTAACAGATATGGAATCTATACCTTCTTATAGATTAAATAATGGTTCCCTATTGGGTTGACTTTTGGATCTGAAAAGGTTATGAACACTCACGTCACAAACTTGTTGTGACACAACCTTCACTAGTAAATTCAATGGTACACTAGGAATTAGATATATTTAAAAGGGTAAAACGATAATTTTATTCCCTTTGAATTATGAACCATTAATAGAGGATTAACGTTGTATGTAATGATTATATCAATGGACACTTTATTCTTTAGTAAAGTACTCAGTAAATATATGTCTATACTTATCAAGAGTTGATACAAGGGTAAATCTGTAATTTGAAAATTTGAGAAGAATTTTATTCTTCGGGTCAAGTATCATTTATATGATAATTGAGATTAAATAATTAATTTGGAATTAATTATTAAATTTTCAAAAATATGTTTATTAATTTAAATATATAATTTCAAAATATATATAAATAAATAAACAAATTAATTATTTTATTTGAGTGGGAGAAAATAAAATTGGTAAGTCAAAAATAGTTTTTGATTTATTAAATTTTAAAAGATAATGATAGTGATCACTACAAGAAAATGGGGTCTTTACCTACTAATTGTAAGTGTAGGTAAAACTAGCCTAATGGTGGGTAATATGGTTTACCTACCAATATTAAATTGGTAGGTAAATGTTAGTGGGGAAAGAGTCTTTACCTACACTTATTAATACTGGTAGGTAAAAGAATCAGTGGACCCCACTAAGTTATAAATCAATTGATGAGTCAGCAGATGACGTGTTTGATGATGGGGCATCCTACATGTCTGCTGACATGGTTTCCATAGTTTATGTGTCTGATGACGTGGCATCCTACGTGGCATACATCAATACCGCCACTTGGCATCTTGTGGTTGCTCCACGTGTCAGACAATAATTTGTCCACGTGCTACAAGAAATTCGAATGATTGTGTTACTTATCTCCTTTTTATTGGTTATGTGGCACTAAATGATTGGTCCACGTGACATGTTGTAGTATACTTATTTTTACCAACACTTATTTATTTGTGAGTAAATATACTATTTCTATGTAGGTAATTTTAATTATATATATAAATTTTATTTAATATAAATAATAAATGAAAGTAATTAATTTGAAAAATATTTAACATTATTAATCAAATAAATTATTTAACTTTAATAAAAAAATAAGCAAACATATATTATACAATATTCATTGCTTATTAAGAAGCACAGTTCATAAAAAAAAATATCTATACATTATTTTTAGGTCATTGCAAACTCAATAATGTCATTTTTCTTGACATTCTTCCTATTCTTCACTTTGGGATCATTGCATGAGAGCCTCATTTTCTCTAACTGAACTTATTGTGAACGTCGATGATGACTTTGGGAGGTGGACACCGACAATGGCCGGAGGTGGGGTTCGAATTGGCGCCAGTGAGAAGGACTTTATAATTAATTTCAGCAAAATAAATACCCCCAATTTAATCATCATAAGGATTTCAGAAAATATATGACTTATTATTATGAGCATTTACGACACTTGAGATACCAACATATATTAAAAATAAAAATAAAAATAAAATATGAGCACATCAAGTGTCATAATCACCAACATAAAATAAGTATATTTATTCTTGAACATCATAGGCCAAAATAATTCAAAGTAACAATGACACATACCACAACATATTGCCTAAAAATAAATCAGAATACAAAAATATGGCGATATGAAACACTAAAGAACTAAACACAACAAACCAGAGCAACAAAAAAGGATCGATACATATTATAAAAAATTACCTCAAACAGAGCATAAAAAAAATTGCCTAAAACAATCAATCATCATAAACCCTTCAAATTATTAGGGATTTAATCAACATAAATCATAAAAGTTACATCAAAGCCACCAAGCCAACAATCCAAAACTCATAAAGCCACAAATTTGAAATTAACTCTTAAAGCCACCACAAGTAAATTTAATCGCACAATAAAATCAAAGAACATATCAAAAACATACTAAACAAACAAGATCATGAACTAAGACAAAACCAGTCTATGACCTTAGACAAAAACAAAATAGGAAAATACAACTCAAAGCCTCAGAACAGATGACAAGCAGCTTTGGATTGAGCAGTGGCGATGGCTGAATAGGCAGATTGGCTCAATAAATGGAGAGAGCAAGAGGCCAAGGGTGTTACAAAATTTAATTAATAAAATATCATCAAATTTAATCATTATAAGGATTTCAGAAAAAAGAAAGTAATATGAATTTTTATGGGCATTTACAACACTTGGTTAGCAACATATATTAAAAACACACGAGCACACCAAGTCTCATAATCGCCAACATAAACTAATCATACTTATTATTCAAATATCATTGGCAAAATATCTAAAAAAACACATAAATCTTCAAAATAGATCATAAACCATACTCCAAAGCGATTAAAAAATAGACCAGACACACAAATCTCTTACACTTATCCTCATAATACCAACCAATAAGCTAAAAATCAGATTCAAAACATGTTTATATACACATTGTTTATTATTAGAAAGACTCTTCAAATAGATACAAACAAAGATATTTCACAACAACATAATAACAAGCTTTTCAAAATATATCATAAATAATACTGAAACAAATTGACAAGTCATATTCAAACTTGTATAAATCTCACAATAATTAAACTCAAAATTCCAACTAACAAACTTTAAATGGAACAAAGAAGATAAACACAGAATAGTAAGAAACTATATGAGATCGATCTAAGATAACCACAACAAAATTAAACCAAATTCGAGCCTTTTCTTAATATCAATATGAAACATAATACCAATTCTTAGTTTGTTTGCATAAACTTTAAGCTTCTGTTTCAGTGTGACTAACTTCCAACTCAGAAAAACTACTAATAGGCAATAAGTACACTTATTCTTGAACATCATAGGCAAAAAAAAAAAAAAAAAAGTAACAATGAAATAAATTGTAAAACACACTCCAATTGGATTAAAAAATAGATCGAAAATTTCATTTATGCTTTAGAAAAACACTTGAGATTAATGCAAAACTTTGGAAACATAGCAGCAAATAAATAAATAGAATAAGTGCTTAACTATTAAAAAAAAATCATCCTTAGTCAATTTCTTCAACTATAATATGAAATCAAAACTTCTATACCTTAAAATTAATATAAAATCTGAAACATGAATAAAGAAATTGTGTCTTCAATATGCATAAATATATCAATATCTTAAACAAAGTCCTGAGAAACCAAATATCCAAATATGAAAACAAATTTCAGAAACAAAGTACCCAACCCGCTAAACATCTAAATCTGAGTACAGGAACAAAGAACTAGATTCACCAATGTATTAAACTTATCAAACTAATCTATTCATATCTTATACTCACATCAAAACCAAACTAACTTCTTATTGAGAGTAAAAGGCAAAGTCTGAATGAACAGATCATGCTTGAATGCACATAGAACAAACCATACAAATAAATAGCAAGCTGAAAAGCAAGTTGTAAACCAAACTAGACCATACAAGCAAACAGAGAAAAATACACAAAATTCTTAACACACTTAAAGACTAAACACACATTGCAAATAACAATCAAAGGGCCTCAAAACAATGCACCATCATTAATCCTTCAGAACATTGGGGATTTAATCAAAATGAATCATAACAATATACCTAAAAGGAAACCTACCGACAATATGAAACTCAAAGCCACCAAACCACCGAGCCAACAATCTGAAACGCACAACGACATAGCCAAGTGTATCAAAAATTTATACCACCCAAGCAAGCAAACCGATAACAATCTCTATATGGCGCCCCTGTCAAAACCGAACAACAATCTCAATATATGGTGCCCCTGTCAAAACCGAATAACAATCACAATAAGGATAAAACAAAACAAAGGATAACAACCATTAATTTAAACACAATTTAAACAAAACCATACCCATAGAAAAAATCGAAACCAGGAAGTCGTTTCAGGGACTGAGACGAAGATTCGAAAATTCAGAGAAGGGAGTTAGCGATTCAAAGATGGAGGTGTCAATAGGGGCTAAGACAACTTGACAATGGAGGCAAATATTCAGATTTGGAGGCGGTGGCAGTAGCTAAGAGTACTCATCAGAGCGAGGCGGCAACCACTTTTCTGGGTTTCACATAATGAAGACTGAAGAAACACAAATAGAGAAAGCACCAACCCGATTCCACAGAGAGATGATCCAGAGATATTGTAGTAGAGGATGAAGGGATTAAGCCGAGTGAGGAGTAGAGGATGAAGGGATGAAGGGATGGCAGATCGACCATCTCGTATGGAATAAAGAAGAGATGAGAGTGCTGCTGAAGAGAAAAGACAAGAGGGTTAGGGCTAAAGAATGAAGAGATGTGCGGCGTGAGGATAGGGTTAGAGAGATAGATGTATTAGGTTTATAAATTATAAACCTTAAATAAAATAATTAAATATTAATTTTTTTTAAATAAATAAATAATATTATTAGTGCCACATATACATCCACATGTATCTCTTATTTGACATGTCAGTTTATTTAATACACCTCAGCAAACACATCATCACTTAAAAATTTTATATGTAAAATTTATGTTAAAACTGGAGGGAAAAATAAGCGGTAGTGATAAAAAAATTTCCCTCCAAACTTATTCGTAGGTAAACTCATTACCTACCATTACTAATGGTAGGTAATGGTATTTTTTATATCCTTGCACTATATCCATAAGAATTACCTACTAATAATCAGTTACAATAAATAAGCGTAGGTAAAAGATATCTTTAGCTACTAATAAATATATGTAGGTAACAAATATGTAGGTAAAGGAGATTTGTTGTAGTGGATGATCATCAATTTGAATTTTGAATATAAAATTAAAATTTGAAATATGGTTGTGATCTTTTTCGTAAAAATATAATACCATATTTTGTGGAATGATTTATTTTAATTAAATAAATAAAAGAAAAATGCAATACACTCTGTCATGCATGTAAGATAGTACTGATAAAGTATCAATATTATTTTTCTTTTATTTATTTATTTAATTATTAATTTGAAAATAGATTTTTTCAAATTTGATAAGTTAGATATTACCTAAATCAATTCCTATCATCATTATGACTATATTACTATTATTATTATGAATAATAAGGTAATATATAATCTCTAATATATATTATGTGAAAAGAAGAAAAAAGTGAGTAGTGATTCAGAAAAAGTTTCAGAATTTGTCAGACAAGAAATTGTCATATTCTTCTATTATTCTAACATTTCTCAAGCCATAATCTAAGTTCTCATGTGTTGAGATAGACTTGTGATTTCTAAATTATAAATATTTGCTCTCTATGTGCCCACACACATCTTGAGGTGTAGAGAACACTCTGGAAGACTGTAGTCTGAGTACTCAAAGCGTTGGATGGAAGATCATTATATATACGAAAAGACTCAAGGACACTTGATAGGCTTCAAGAGGTAAATATTTCTGTTCTTGAATATTTGTATAGATGTGCATATGATATATATATAAGTATGTGTATAATTATTTATATATTGCCTGATTAATGATATTGCATATTAATGGTTCATATTTCTATGTTTTATTGAACATATAAATTGTTTATATGATAGATGAATTTTTTTTATTGTTTATAAACTAGGTCCACCATGCCAATTCGCTATGCACTCTAATTATTTTTCCAACATAGAGGTCTTCAAAGTTTTTCAAAAACAGGTTGAAAGAACTCTAAATTTCAAAATAAAACCTCTTCAAACTGATTGGGGAGGTGAATATAGAGCCTTTGAGCCATATTTCAATTCTTAAATTTAGACACCCATGTCCTCATAAACACCAACAAAATGGTAAGGCCAAAAGAACACATAGGAAAATTGTAGAAACTGGTCTCACCCTCTTAGCTCACTCAGGGATGCCTCAAAGATTTTGGTGGGAAGCTTTCTGTTGACGGTGAGAACTCGTCAACGATATAAGGTTGGAAAACTCAAAGCATATTATAAAAACTAGGTAGATAGAATTTATGAAAAGCTTGAAAAAGAAGAGTGTAGAATAGTAACAATGGAGGAAAACACGTATATTGCTTAACTGCTTGTGTATACAATAAATTTTCCAACCCCTTAGTTTGAGGGGTGGAAACCTATTTATAGGCGGGCTCTAATGGCCCCTGATACAGGGTGGTCCCAAGGGATAAGAACGTGTGTCAGGGTAGTGGTGTAGTGGGGCGTGGTATGGTACATGGCCAGGGGTATACAGATCATGTCACCGCTTCTCGTACTAAGTCGTACCACCACTACTTGTCGGATACGGATGTCAGGGCCACACCTCTGACCTCTTCAGTCCAATACGTTCTATACCCATACATGATGGTTGTTCTTGTTCCTCCAAGATATGTCTTGGCTCCAAGTTGGGTTTGGAAGACAATGGCCTTGCGAGGCGATCTCCAGGGTCGACTCGTGAGGGGTCTCTAATGGTCTCACCTACAAGGGCAAGATGCGAGTGCGTCTCGCATGGTCTCGCGAGGCTTCGCGGCATGATGCGAGGAATAGTGAGACAGTCCTCTCGCAGGGCCACATAGGCGAATGGGCTCTCATGGTCATGTGAGGCATCCCACGGGGCCACCTAGGAGAGACACGATGGGGTCTCACATAAGGATAGTCTCACATAGCGAGGGGGATGCGAGGGTGTCTCGCATGGTCTCGTGAGGCTTTGCGACATGATGCAAGGAATGATGAGACATGCGTCTTGCGGGGCCACATAGGCGAAGGGGCTCTCATTGTCATGCGAGGCATCCCACGAGGCCACCTAGGAGAGATGTGAGGGGATCTCGCATAAGGACAGCCTCGCATAGCGAGGCCCTTGAGTCCGTCGTGGCCTTTGTGTAGGGGATGCGAGGGGATCTCGCATGGTCTCACGAGGCTTTGCGACATGACGCGAGGAATGGCGAGACAGGCATCTCGCGGGGCCATATAGGCGAAGGAGCTCTCATGGTTATGCGAGGCATCCCACAAGGCCATTGAGGAGAGATGCGAGGGGGTCTCACATAAGGATAGCCTCGCATAGCGAGTCCATTAAGTCTGTCACTACCTTTGAATAGGGACGGCCTCGCATAGCGAGGCCCTTAGGTCCCTTGTGGCCTTTGAATATGGACAACCTTTCATAGCGAGGCCCTTAGGCGTAGCATGGTTGAAATTTGCGGCTTTGTGTGTGATGCTTTATGGGATAATTTTCCCATATTCACACTTTCCAAACTTCTACATTTCTCATCAATCATCTCCCTACACCAATTTTGCACAACAAATAACCAATACAAAAATTGTTCAGTCTAACACCAAATTACAAGTTCCTCAAAGCTTTTGGGTGTGCTTGCTACCTTCATTTAAGACCTTACAACACCAATAAGCTCCAATTTTGATCAGTCAAATGTGTTTTCATTGGCTATAGTTCTAGCCACAAAGGCGATCTTTGCTTGCATCCCTCGGGTAGAGTTTACATCACTAGTAGTGTTGCTTTTGATGAACACGAGTTTCCCTTTTTGACTGGTTTTAACTATCAAACTCAGTAGACTGGCTCAACCATCTCGCCTAGTCAATATCCTCAATGGCTTCCTTACCTCCCAACTATGACCTTTGAACATGGGAAAGGAGCAGTGATTGATGATGTTGACCGTTGTCCTGCTTTACCTGCATCAACTTTTTCTTCTAGCCAAAGTCCAGCCGCTAGTTTGGATAAAACTCCAAGCCTTTCAGCCCCACCAAACTCATCATCTCACAGTCCCATTATTCACCATAATTTACCACCTTCCCCACCACCTCAACCACCGGCTCTGTTACCCAAAAGCTAAGTCTAAATGACTCAACCTCTTTTGAACAACCTAGGTTTTATAGAGGTGTAATAAGAGCTTTGTAGTACCTCACGTTGAGTCAACCAGACATAAAATTTGTTGTAAATAAGCTCAGCCAATTCATGCACGACCCTACTCAATGACATTGGCTAGCATGCAAACAACTATTGAGATATCTCAAAGTACTATCGAACAAGGACTTATGTTCACACCAACCAAGCAACTTAATTTGGAATGTTACAGTGATGCCGACTGGGCACAGTCCCTTGACGACAGAAAGTCCACAACGGGCTATTGAATTTATCTTGGAGGCAACCTTATCAACTGGTGCTCACGAAAACAAAAAGATGTGGCAAGATCATCAATCGAGGCTGAGTATCGAGCCTTGTCTCAAACAGCCACTGAAGTTGCATGGCTTAAAACCTTGTTCACTGAGCTAGCACTCAAGAACTCTCTTCCAGCAGTCATATGGTGTGATAATAATGGTGCTAAGAAACTCTCCTCCAATCCAATCTTTCACAATAGAACCAAGCACATTGAAGTAGATGTACATTATATCAAAGACTTGGTTGAACATAACATTGTTAACATACGATACATACCAACCAGTCAGCAGTGTAGAGTCTAAGGACTTTACTTAGCTAGTTAGATAGTAAAAATTGTAGTATTTTTATGACTGTGGATTTTGGTTCAGACCGGGATTTAATTGGACACTCGTAGTAACACTTGTAGATTTTCTAAGTTTAATCTATAGTTTAAGAATATTAATTTTAACCTAAGGTTTGATTAATATGACTGATATTGATGGTGATATTTATTATATTATAAGGTTTAGATAGACCCAATAAGATAGTAACACTTGTCATATGTATGTTTAATGATAATTTAGTATTTTTGAGGAATAAGTTTATTACGATTAATGTTTGAATATCCTAGGGTCTGTCAGCAACTTTGAAATTGTTAGAGGACTTAGTCAAGGCTGTTTACTCAATTCAAATTAGTCTGAAAATGTGCAATTTCGTGTTTAAATATTCAGTGTATGCCGATATATCACAGCTATAGGGGGCGATATATCATAATACAGGAATACGAAAAACACGTAACTTCGCACGATCACCTCGACGAGCTGAGGGCATACTGGCCCAGGCGATATATCGCCTACTAGAGGAAATATATCGGCTCCTTTGATAGATTTTTGAATGTTTTTTTAAAACGTTCTCATTTTAATCTTTAACCTCTTGATAAGTCCAGCATCTTTCTGACCGAGTCTTCAGCCTCTGCTGAACGATAATTCAAATATTTTTCACTTAAAAAGCCATTATTTTATTCAAGTTAAATGAAGATATTTTCATTCTTGAACTCTATAAATAGGACCTATTACCCAGCCATTTATTCATTCATCAAGCTAAGTTCAGAGGCTGCAAGCTGCTAGGTTATTTTTGAGTGCTTAAACACTTGGGTTGGGGATTATAAGCTTAATCATTATAAGCTTACCAAACACTTGGGAAGTAAGGTTTATAGCACATTTCAGTTCAAGATTTAGATCGGTCATAGAAGCATTCAAGGTATTCCAAACTCTAGTTCATTTTGGTGTTGTTTTCCTTAAGTTCTTATAGTTTTCTACTCAACATCCTAACTTTATTCTTTATTCTTGGTTAGGAAATCTAAGATCTTGAACATAAGGTTCTTGGTAAGTATCTTTCGATGGTATAGTTCTTTTATTATTTCCATCCCTTTTTCTTTAAGTATACTCACCTCTCTTTGATGGTTTTTAGGAGTGTCCCAAAATCCCAAACCTGTTCACATATCCTGGTATTTTTTTGGTAAGGAAAATAGGATAGGATATTATATGTTATGCTATATGTTATCTTATGATTTATGTGTTATGTTAACTTATGATTTATGTGTTATGTTATGTATGTTGTAGACTTGGGCATATGACTTGTATAACTAACAAGCCCCAATAAATTTATGGGCATATGACTTGCTTAGCTAGCAAGCCCCACAAATCTAATGGGCATATGACTTGTTTAGTTTACGAGCCCCAAGTAATAATGGCCATTATAGTATGTGTGACATATGTTTATGATATGTTTTATTATATGTTGCGTTACGAATTTTATGCATATGGTTTACGTGTTAGGTTTTCCTTGCTGGGCATTAGGCTCACTCCTTTATGTTTATATGTGCAGGAAAATAGCTTTGGTGGCAGGAAAGGTTCTTGGAAGCTTGGGGTTGTTGATAACTTTAGGAATTAGAGTTATTTTATGCGCTTAAACTTGTAATTTTATCAAGAAAGAGTGGGTTAGAGTGTTTTATAGAGTCTTTATCTTTGTTTTGTCAAATATTAAAATATAATAAAATAATATTATATACTAGTATTTAGCTGGAAAAATATATCCTTAAGTGTGAAATTCTTATTTTGGCAGGTGGTGGTGGAATTTTGGTCATTTGGAAAGAGATTTAAGTGTTAAATGGTTTCTGCAGGAGGAAATGCTGCAACATTTCAGCAGCATGACGTAATGCCAGCTAGCCTGTTTGGATGACCCACGTGGACACCACTTACCAGCTCACTTTGGGGATTATTTAAACTGGGCTGCTTGATAAAGAGAAGAGATTATTGGGCTTCATTTGGCCTTGGACCCATTTATGGTAAAGGGGGCAAAAAGACAAAAAAAGGAATTAAAAGGAGGAGAAAAAAAGAGGCCCATGTGACATATGAGGGAAGGGGTGACGTAGACCAAAAGGTATCATCTTTTCCAATTAGGGATACACAGCTGAAGACAGAAAAGAAGCCCAGCCGCCTGTGCAAGAAATACCTCCATTTTGGGCAGCCATTAAAGGAGGAAAGAAGGGAAGAGAGAGGATTGGAAGGAAGAAGACAAAAAGAGAAGGGTTATTAGGGGGACACTCCTTACTAATCTTGGCTTGTTTTTTCTCTCCATTCTATCTTGGAATTTAATTATTTCTTGCATTTATTTTGATTATGGATGATTACCAGCTGGGTTATTTTGTGTTCAAAGTTATGAACTAACTCTCTTAAAGTTAGGGTAATTAAGGAACCTTGTTATGCAATTGTGAACTTTGCTATTGATGCTTAATGCTAATTGAAGTTTATTCATTCAAGTAATTTCCATGCTTAATATTTACTATTGCTTGATCACCTTTAGTAAATGATTGAAACAATTAAGATTGCTGAAAATGATTTTAATTATTAGACAAAAGACTTGAATTGTGCATTATTAAATTCTTGGATTTTAATTTTGTGAGGGTATAGACATATATCTTTGCCTTGCATAATCTAATAGAATTGGTGCTTGATAGGAATTTCTCGAAATTAAATTAACTTAGACATAAGTAATTTAATTAGAGAGTTAAACCCATTTGATGTCGACAGAAACTTGGGGACTGGATGAGAATTCTGGATTAATAAACTGTCAGGAATGCCACAACATTTTCATAGCATTGCTTCCAGGAATTGCAAAATAGGGGGAATTAATTATCCTAGCTTACCATTTCATTACTAGCTAATTTACATATTGCATCCCATTAATTTAGACTTTAAATTCAGCTGTTAGTTATTTTTAATTGCATATAAAAAATCAACTTCCACTTCAATTTGAGTTTGGTTCTTTTACTTTTAATCATTTTGCTAAACTTTAATTTCACAATTTTAAGCTTAAAAACAATCCTTGTGGATACGATATTGAGTTCTTATCACCTTATTACTTGTTGACAGTGTACACTTGCACTTAGTATCTATTTTGCACAATAGTTGTGTATTGAGGTGGGATGGAATCGATGGACCGAGCGTTCGATTCGAGGATGAAGTTTCTTTAAATTTTATATGTATTTTCCGCATTTTATTATGTAATCCATTTATTTAAAATTATGTTATGTTTTTATTTTAAAAACAATGGGATCTCATATCCTACTTCAAATCTTATGTAGTTTAACATTTGTTTTACAAGTTTTTAATGAAGATTATGATTATTTCACTTGTAAGTTTTATAAAAAATTAGTGTCTATGTAGAGTAGTCATTAATAGTCCAAAGTGTAAAGTAGTTGTGTCATTACAAGCAGATAGCAAAGATCATGACAAATGCCTTATCCATACCTCATTTTAATTATCTTAAAGACAAGCTTACTGTGATCATTCAACCATAGCCATAGCCAAACTTGAGGGAACGTGTCAAGAATGGTGAATAAAAGATGAGGTTGGATAGGATCCTGAATATTTCAAGGGACGCTCGCATATATTTTTGTTGTAACCAATTGCAAGCTAATGCCAATATTTGTGGGAAATAGTACATACGTGTCAAGCTCTCCCTATTAGAGATATTGTAATTGGTACCGCATTGGGACCACCAATTGTTTGTATATATGAAGAGGCTCTATATACGATTGACAATTTAAGCAATAATACAAATTATTCAGTCCATATTGCTTCTCTCTGTTGTTAACTTTATTACATATTTTAGCCGATTTCTATATTTTTTTTATTATATGTAATTTAATAAACATGTCCTTTAGATATCTGGTTCCTAATATTATGTGCATGCCATTAACCACTGTCTATTGTCTTGAAATTTTGCCTCAATTTTTCTTTCTACTTCATCGTGTCTCCACTAACATAGACTGCTAAGAATTCTGGTCATCATATGACATAAAACTTTAATATATAAATATTTCAATGATGGAATTGAGACAAAGCAAAAAAATAATATTATTATATAGAAAGATGCAAACAAATTAGGAAAAACAACATATAGTTTTTTTTTCTTCATATTTTTATTTTATTACATGTTACATATAATGTACATCATTGTAACTTAGAACATATTAATGATTCCTAAATTCTATTTACAAATTTCAATCCGACATAAGCCACCATAAAACATTCAGGTACACTCTTGAGGGAAAGAGTGTCGAACCTCGCAATAAAAAAGGGGACACCAACACCACAATCATCACCACATTGAGGGACATGCATCACCATCTTATAAGGTGCAAATCTATATATATATATTATATAATACGTACAAATTGAGGGTGTGCGGGTTTGAACCCCAACCTTGAGTTACAAAGCTCAAGGCCCAAGGGGTGATTGGCCAAAAGTAATATAGTTAGGTTATCCCAAAAGTAGTTAACATTGTACATATTAATTTACAAAGAAAAAATTCATTAATCATAATAAAGCCAATAATTGCACGTAAAATATAGATACAATAGTTGATAGATTAAAGCAACGAAATGCAGAAAAATACAAAACAAGAAAATACAATTAATACAAACATCTCTTTAACATGAAACAGAGAAACTTGCGAGCACAATCTAAGTAGATAAACCATAAAAAGGAGCCAAAATCCAATGACTAATTTACGCCCCAAATCCAATAAAGTAAATCCTACTTTTTCATGAAATTCCCAGCTTACCAATTTACTGTCAAGCCACACATAACCGATCTTCAGATCCTTGACTGCCAAATCTTCTGGAATTATTCTCAAATTAGGCATATTCTCAATGCATAATTTCTTGAGATGTGGCATTGTTGTTTTAAGATCAACTCTCAACTTCGTTACTCTCTTTAAAGAAAAAAGTTGAAGAGTTTCAATCTTGGGAAATCCATGGGCACTACAAACCATTTCTGATCCATTGTACGCATTATGCAACCTGAGAAATATTAAGCCAGGCAGGGTCTCTAAGACAGGCATAGGGTCTGTGCTGATGTCAGAGTCCCTCATGGTCAACTTTGTAAGACTTGTTGGAAGAAACTTTAGACTCTGACCATTTGACATCCTTCCATCTATGACCAATTTTTGGAGAATGACACATTTCGACAATGGTTCTAGATTCGAAAATGCACTGGCTGAAAGAAGAGTCATGTGTAAGGACTGAAGCATATCAAAATTGAAATTGGGATATGCAAGGAACAACCTAACATCTTCACAACAAGTGAATTGTACTCCCAAGTTTCGAAGCTTGGTTAGTTCAGATTGTGTGATCTTGTTTTGGAGAAGCAATGGCCCAGATCTTATGTACTTGAGAGTCTGAAGTTCTGTTGGTTTGGAGAGCACATATGTCTGCCAACGAAAGCTATGAGGAAAACATGTATTGAAGGGTAACAAGAGCTGCTTCAAACATGCCAATCTTAAGATCTCAGCTGGTAACTTAACTTCACCGTTGTTACGGAGATTGATTATTCCCAAACTTCGCAAGTTGTCTATTGAATTAGGCAAAATGACTTGTGCAGCATTGCTCAACTCTAAGTACCTCAAGTGAATTAAGTCACTAATTATTGATGGCACGTTACACTTGCGGGTGCCCAGCCTAAACACAATCTTCAAAACTCTTAACAACTTCAAGTTTTTAGCTCTTAAAACTTTGAGAGAAAGACTTACATCGAAACATGTAAGAGAACGTAGATTAGAATGCATTTGTTTTATGTCAAGACTACAGCCGGGATGAACTGCAATCCTACGACTGTGTGTTTGATAAGTTGAAGAAGAACTAGCTGTATTGTTGTTGGTGTTGTTGTTGTTGTTCTCTTCTCGTTGTTGAATAACCTCAGAAAAGTTGTACTCTCGTGCCTTGGAGACGCAAAAATGCCGCATAAGATGGTGCACACGAAATGTTTTGACTCCAACTCCGGTGTAGTCCCTTTTCACGATTTGGATTATGCACCTATCAATTAGCTCTCCCAAGTATTGTTCAGAATTATCTTCCGCTGTTCCTCCTTGTGTTGATTCTGTTATAAGACCTTCCGCGATCAATAGATGAATAAGTTCTTTCTTTGATATCTCTGAATCCTCAGGAAAGTGTCCCAGATACAAAAAACATGGCTTCAAGTAGTAAGGCAAATCATGATAACTTAAGGCCAACATGTCTTCTACTCCTTGATTGTGTCTGTTCAAGTGTGAATTCATATCTCTTTCCACTCTTTGCCATTCTTCATATGAAGATTTTGTTCTTAAAAGGCCTCCAAGTACAACTATGGCAAGTGGTAGTCCTCCACATCTATCGACCATCTTTTTTCCCAAGTGCTCATATTGATGTTGATATGCTCTAATTTGGCCCAAAGCATCACTTGGAAATGCTTTTAGGCGTAAAAGCTTCCAACTCCCTTCAGAAGTTAACAATGGAGGTTCGATTGCAACATCATGTGGATTAGCATAGGATGCTAATTGCATGATACGTGAGGTGAAAACAATCCTACTGCCCCTTTTTCCATTCGGAAAAATCCTACTTAGACAATCCCAGTCGTCTTTTCTCCAAATATCATCTAGCACCAAAAGATACAACTTGTCTCTTAGTTCATCTTTTATGGAAAAAATCAAATCGTCTTCTCTCAAGATGTTCAAAGTCTCTCTTATTCTTTTTCTTTCTTCAAGCATCTCTTCTGGATCATTTCTTGTGCATTGGGACTGAGAGAACCCAACTTGAATCAAGATTTCAGACAGAACATCCTTTAGCACATACTGTTGAGATATAAAGACCCAAGCACAACAATCAAAATGTTGTTTCACAGCATCATCATTGTAGACTTTCTTAGCCAATGTAGTCTTACCTAATAGAGCATTGTAAAACAGAAAAAGATCAACCAAAGAGTAACAAAATATGAATGGTTTCAATATGTTCAATGAACTCAAAAGGTAGCAGCCACAAAACATTGTTTAAATCGTGATACATGAGAAAGAGAAGGAAAAATCGAACACATGCAATTATACGGATCATAAAAGCAATGATCATATATCCATCGTGATTGAATTTATAGTAGAGAAATGCTAAATATATATTAGATTATACTACTTTAGTATCAAATACTAATTAAACTATAGGAGTGTAAAAACAATAGGAAACTCAAAATTTAGAAAAATACATCTTTTTTTTTTTATACAAAAGGCTTCCAATTTTGCATAAATATCAATTTTTTTTCTTGATTCTTATTGTTTCAGGGCCGGCCTCGATGTTAATGCACATTAGAAATTATTAGTGGAATATACACATATTATGCATTAACATAATTAAGTGCAAAAGTGAATCATTTAGTACTCATCTTATAAAATGATCTATGTGGTAATTTATAAATAATGACAACTAAAAAAAATAGAATTAATAGATGGTATATTGTAATGATTTATTGGTAACACTAAAAATTAGATCAATAACAAGCATGCCTATATATTTCAACATAACATACCTATACCACCCATCCCGAAGATGGGAACAACATGATAAAGATGATCATCATTCTCTTCCAACAGTCGAGTCTTTAAAACAATAATGCTACTTTCCATACTAATAACATCATCGTTGTCATCCGGATATGTTCTTCTAGAGCTTCGTTGTCGATCAAGTACACTAGCAGTAGGGTGATCTACAACAAATCCAATACCGTAATTTTGCCTGCTTTTGAAGATGCTTTTTATTCTAGCTTTGATCAAGTCTATTTCTCTTCGAAGCTTTTGAAGAAGAAGAACTTTGATGTAGGAGGACTCGACTCTGACAATGAAGATCTCTATCACATCTTCAATATCATTTGCTACATTGTTGACTTCCACGACCAAGTTTTTGACACTGTCATCGAGTTCTTGTCTACTAAAAGCACTTCTCAGGAAACATTGCATTCGTCGTAACTCGTTCACCAAGTTCTCCACATCATCTTTAACATTAATTAATGAATTTGCTTCGTGTTTGAGTAGATACAATATTCTATTGGCTGCAAGCGATACAACTGCTTCTGTCATTTTTGATAATACCAGAATTTCCACCATTTTTGTTGTTGTTGAACCTGACCTCAGTAATAGAGGGAAATTACTATTCATTATTTGGTGCAACTAAGGGCATAAATGTGTTATACAAATGAAGATATTTTCAAGCTTATTCAGAAAGTAATCTTTTATGTATTTTTTTAAACTCTATTTGTATAAACTTTAATTTTTAATATAATTTAACCGTTAACCTGGTCTTTTAGTATTCTTAAAAGGCATTAGGTGTCCAATAACATATGAGATATCAAACTGTTATTGGTGTAAGAAATAAAGATGAAAATAAATTTTCTGAATGTAATTGTTTGGTATTAGTAGTCAAATTGGAATAAAGAAAATTAATTGCTAAATTACCATATATTACTTTTTAACATTAATATTATCACTCTTTTTTTTATACGTATATCCCTATATATATATATATATATTAAAGGGTATATTACCAATGTATTTTATTTTATTTTGTATTTTTTTTAAATTCTTCAAAAACAAATAAAATAATTGAATTTTATAGGTTTGGATGGAGATCTTCTCTCTCTATCTCTCCTCTCTTTCTCTTGCCAAATAAGTGATTTTATTACCTCTCCTTTCATATCTCTCCTCCCTACCAAATATAGTATTATGTGTATATTGGAGGTGTTGTTGCAACTAACCTTAATTATGACATCATGAGTTTTAGACTAAGCTTTGTAAGTGACATCCAACCTTATTTAGGTTTTCATTTGATAGTGTCTCTTATTATTTGAGCTCAGAGGTAATTTTGTCTTAATTATCTCACCCAGGTGAAGTTGAATTCATCATATATATATATATATATTTGTTATAATATGTAATTATATATTTAAGAACAAAGAAAGAAAAAACATGATGAAAATTGATGAATCTTTTCAAAGCATAATCTTCTACCGATAAATTAAACTCGGAAGTGGCTATATTGGAATGGGATGAGAATATGTATAGTGATTGTTTTTAATATATATATTTTTAGTAACATTAACAAGTATATATATAGTGTAATTATTGGCTATCTTTTAGAAAATTTTGTATAATTAATTTAAGAAGTTGAAATTAGGATTCAAACATATTGTTACAGGCCTGTTTGTTTCGATATTTATATGTGGATACAATATATTATTTTAATAATTAATTTTGACATTCTAAATTATCTAGAATTTATCCCTAATTATGTTTTACTCTGTTATGTAAAAAGAAAAAAAGTTGCAACTTTACCATATACTGAAAATACTAAAATTACAGTGATTATAACAATCGTTACCTAATAATTTATATATATAAATATATATATATACATGAGTTGAGGTGGAAAAACAAAGAAATTAATTGACTAATGGATCTTACCTAACAAAATCGATCACCGGTTCCAAAAATATTCAACAACGTAAAGTGTTTTCCTTCTCTTTCTTAGTTTCGTGGCATCATCAATTTTGCAAGCAGCTCTCGCCTACATAGATAAATCGAATGTTGTTGTTTTGATAGTAAGGAGAGAGTATGCGCGAATACTTTGTTATATAGAATTAATTATGACTACTTTTCTTTTTAAATATAGTTTCAAATTTTATATCATACCAAAATAAAAATATACAGTTACAAATTTTATATCAATAAATTGGAAAACACTAGGAAAGTAGGTTGGTGATTTCGAGACCTTTGAGTTTTAAAATTTTTTTCTTTTGGCTTAAACTTTTGTTCTTATTTCATTGGAATTGTCGTACATGTTAAGTTTTTTTTCTTTGACCGAAAATTTCAATGAAGATAACCCATTAATGATTTTTTTTATTTAATTAAGTTTCATCTCCCATTTCAAAAATAATAATATGGAAACAAAGTTTTTACTAGAAAAGTATATATAACAAATCTACAAATATTTTTATGAGCAGGTACCATTCGTATCTGAGTTTTCTCAAAGTATAGTTTTGGTTCCTATTTTCTTTTATAATGATCACCATGTATCCAATAATTTGAAAATTGATATAAAATGGTATTATATGTTCTTGATAATACTAATTAGCTATTCTATAATTTGAAAATTGACATACAATAGTACGGTGTTATTCATGGGAATGTACCCATTTGGTATCTTATCATCTATGATCAAATTTGAGTTCAGAGTGTCATTTTATCCCGCTTTTACAAATTCAAGGTACTATATTAATATTATTTTTTTTTACTAATAGATGGTACTAAGGTTATACTCCGATAAAATACAGAGTACCAAATGAGTAAATTCCATATTTTTATTAGCAAAACGTCTAAAATGAATTAAAGACGTTTTTTGAAATAATGATATGTGTACCAAAAATATGCAACTAAATATTACACACAGTATCGTGACAGTTTAACCTAGCTAACTAATCACATTTATTAAAATTGAGATTTACTGTTTTAAAAAACAATGTCACGTCACTGTATATATTAGTTGGGTACATATTTTGGGTGCACATATCATTACTCTTTTTAAAAAATTAATGGGACATCAAACCAAAAAATACTCTAATAATGATGCAAAATCTTCTAAATAGTAATACCATTTAGAAATAGCATTAATTACTGACAAAGAATATGATCCATCATTGTGTACATATAATCTTACATTTAAAATAAATAATAAAAGAGTAATAATAGATACACTCCTAATTTATACACTCAAGTTACATACAATGACGCATAATTAATCTCAACCATAGAATTAAATATTGTGTAGTCTCCACTGTTAAATATCTATAATTGAGATTGTTCACATATCATGATGTATAATTTAAGTATACAAATTGAGAGTGCATATATCGTAACAAAAACAATATATAGAAAACAAGGATAAATAAGAATCTTATAACTTTGAATATAATCTAAAAAATATTATTTTTAAATTGGTGAATAAGTCATCAAAGTGATTGGTAATCCATTCTTTCGGTTTTAAAATAAATGGAATGGTCTGAATTAATGAATTTGATCCTGATGGAAAATCATAAATTGATTGTCTTTTTGTTAAATATATTTTATCAATTTAATTGGTATTTTTGAAATTCCATTTTAGGTAAGTAAGTGGATTTTATCTCTTTTTGGTAAGAATAAATTCTATATTAAGTGCATTTTATATAATCAAAGTTTCCTTATTTATTTATGGCAACTTTGTTTATAATAGGTATGTCTATTATGGAATTGGTTACTGCATATTTTCCCTGATTTTATTAGATTTAGAAAGAGGAAATTGAAATATTCTTTGTGCTCAAGTTAGTTAATTTCTTAATGAACCTGGTTTGGGTTTAAGTCAAAGTTCGTCCATTTTCCTGATGCTGCATGATAATTCTCTGTTACATTTGAAATATTTTGAGGTAAAGATAATTGAGAGTTATTTTTAGAAATTCCTTGATTTGGTTTGATTGAGATCATGAATGAGATTGACTGGCTTAGGGTTTCCTAAACTCTATAAATATCAAAGCTAAGCAGCAGCTAATCTCACATCTTCATCATTCTACTGTTCCATGTTTTATGAAGAGTCTTTTATATATAAAGAGTAGTCTTTGTTCAACTATCTCTTTATTAGTTTGTTTTGCTCTGTGTTGTTTATTCTTAAACATGCCATAAGCTATTGAACGTGACACACAATCTTCGGGATAAGATTTTCATAAGACTCACTTTAGGAGGAAGTGAGTACTCATCAAGTTCATAAGGGATTTCGTGCTCTTGGTGCTTATCAAAATCAGATTATTAAAGTGAAATACTTCAAGGTTGTGACAAATATTAAGAGGGAGTCTAAACTTGTATAAGTAAATTGCTTATTGTATTCTTGAGACTTTACTAATTGATTTTATCTCTAGGTGTGGCCTCGTGGACTAGGTTTTTTGAACCACGTAAAAAACTTCTTATGTCACGTTACTTTTAGTTTATTTACTTTCTATTCGTATCTTCTGATTCATCAGTATTCTCACCTGATACATCAGAATATATGTCTGATCAAACAACTGTTTAACTGTTCTGCATTAATTAATTTTTTTGTTAAATTCAGTTGGTAATCTTAAAAAATGGAATTTCACCTGAAAATCAATATCCACGGCTACATAGGTATTGACTATATATATAAAATTACATTAATTTTATTTTTAAATAAATTCAAATCAATGATATAAATTATAAAACTCATTTCAAAAGAATTTTAAATCAAAATTAAATTGAATAAAAAAATGAAAAAAAAACATAAACTAAACAAAATTAAATGTTTTTATTTCATTTCATTAAAAATCTAAAAAAAAAAATGAAAACAACATTGATATGCTAGAAGCTTTTGTGCATGTGAGAGAGAAAGTAGGCGCTTTCCTTGTTGAAGGAGGAAACTGGGTGCATGTTGTGAAGATGGTGAGATCAAGCATCGAAGCTTGACACAAAAAACTCACGATTGTAGACAATCTTAGCGACATTTTTGCTAAATTTGCAACAAGAGAAATAGGCTGGTGACGAGAAGAGGAGGCTAGTGACAAGAAAATGTGCAATTGACGACAAAAAGTTGAATGTAGGCTGACTCCCGATGGAAAGAGGTTGACAAATTTTTTTATTGTGATCGACAATGACTCTCCTAACAATGCAAACGTATGTGGTTTTCCTCGGTTTTCTGATGACTTTTATGCTTCCATTATGGCATGGGTTTACTAGGTTGGTTTGATTTTTGAAATTGATTGATGAGATTTGGGTTTAACTATGTGATTATTATTTTTATCATTATTTTGATTCATTGTATTTTTTTCTTTAGAGTTCATGGTTTGTATTTGATTTGGGCATTGAATTGTAATTATTGATGCGTAATTAACGTGGTTTTTTATTTGCACTTTGGTAGTAGAGGGGTTCATGGTTGGTGGCGACCTTAATGTGATTCTTTGTATTTTTTTTCTTCAGATTTCAAAGATTGTATTTGATTTGAGTATTGAACTATAAAAGAATAATTAGCCTCTCCGAAGAACATTTAAATAAATCCATTGATATTCTTTAAAAAAAATAATGTCTTTGTAACTTCTCCAAAATAGAACACCTAAAGTTTTACCTATAACAACCCAATAAATAAAAAAATTTACAATATCAAGACTAAATATTCCAAAACATAAAACAAAGTTTCATTCAATTAATTAATTCCAATTATTTTTTTCAAATTAATAACAATAAAAACAATTCTTTTATAATAAACGCGAACTTGGGACTACCTTCTCTGTTTTTTGATATATTGAAAAGCTTTACATAGCTTATTCCTTTAAAATATCATCTTTTTTATTGAAGTAGATAAAATAGGGTAAAAAATTTAGAGCTAAAATGATTGCAAAAATATCTATTAGAAGTAAAAAGGATTGCAGCATATGCCTTGCCACTAGTATATAAATATAAATACAAATACATGTTTTCTCTCTTATATTGTTTTAGGCTTATTTTCATTGAAAATCTTTAATATAACCCACCTTTTGTACCTAGGACCCCAATTTAAAAAAAAAATTATATTGTTAATTATTTTCACATTTCTATTCATTTTTTCTTTGAAAAAAACTAGGGTTTTGTGATAAAATACATTATAAAATTTATAATTTTTTAAAAAATTTTTAGCTTTTTTTTCTTCTTTCTAACTAAGATTACCTCAAATTTATTAGAAAAAAAAAATGTTTCATAATTATTTTTATTATAAAAATATATAAGATTTATTATAATATCTAAACAATAGCTAATTTCTTTTAATGTATTTTAAGTATAGTTGCATTAAATAGTTATTATTATAATTTTAATAGTTATATTATAAATTCTTAAAAATTTCAAAGATAATAATTTTTTTTTTGAGATAATAATTTTATGTTTTTGAATTCACACCAAATAAATTACAAAGTTAGTTATTATTGTTATTTCTAATTGTTTAGATTTTATAAAAGGAAAAAAAATTAATGTCAAAATTTCAAGTTTAAGACCTAAGTAAAAAATGAAATATAAGTTGAGGAGTTTTCCACAAAACTCTAATTTTTAAGAGAAAAATTGGACAGAAAAGTAAAAGAAACTATATGTGCTAACTTTTTAAAGATTTAAAATGTACACAATTTTAAAATTTGGGTCCTAAATAGCAAGCTACTTGTTTTTTTTTTTTTAAATCTCAAAATGCAGTTGGTCAGATTGCGAATTTTGTTGGAAATTAATCATTAAGCTTTGTTTTATATATATATATATATATATATATGGAAGACTTCTCAATGGTTACTACCTATAGATGAGTACTAACAATTATGATGATGTGGCAACATAGTGACTTAGTATAGCAAGTCATCAACAAGTAAATATTTTTTTTCTAAATTAATTTCGAATTTAGTTATTTTTTTTGTCATAATTAATGTTGTTTTCAACTAATGAGAGACACTAGCTATATTTATAAATTTACATGCATTTGAAAAATGAAAAAGTTTACAATATTATATTTTCATAATAAATACATGTTTTTTATCAAGTAACCATTCCAAAAATTTGAAAAAATTAAAATTTATTTTTAGAAATATTAATTAACAACTATAAATATGGATTATTGATCTTAATCTAATGGTTAATATTAAAGTAACCATTCATGGGTAGTAACCATTAAGAGTGCACCCATATATATATATATAGTAGTGTCAGTTTTGTCTCTACCGTTAAGGGCATTTCAGTTTCTGACATGTATAGAAATTATAAGATATTTTTTTATATGACGGCGTATATTGTAGTAGACATCTTACTAGTTTTCAAAAAATTATTATTACTTTACAAAGCTGAAAATAAGAATTCAATAGTTAGTTGCACGTGTATAAAATATAATAAATTCACACGTATAATTGACTATTTCCGACACGTAGAGAAATTATACTAGTAGAGGTTAAACTAACCGTTCTACTATAAAATATATATATATATATATATATGGGGTCGTTCTCTACTTTATATTGTTATTACATTTTTTTAAGTTTATATAACCTTGTTCTTGTTGTCAGTATTGAATCTCCTTTTCCATACAGTACAAACAATAATTTCTCAAAGCTAGGAAGTTCAGGAGAAAATAGACCACATTCTTGGTTTAATCTCAGAAATTTTTTGTGTATGTTCATCTCACATTATTTTATTTATTTCTTTTGTATGTTTTATTGTCTGTAACATCGAAATCAGTGCTGGGAGCTCAAATAACAAAATATGTATCATATATTAATTAATGAAAATCGAAGTGAACGATATATTTATAAAAAAAAACAACTTTTTATGGATAATTCCTTCCATGTTTTGATCTTCCTTGTTCACTGAGCTAGCACCCAAGAACTCTCTTCCAGCAGTCATTTGATATGGTGTGATAAAAATGGTGCCAAGCAACTCTCCTCCAATCCGGTCTTTCACAATAGAACCAAGCACATTGAAGTTGATGTACGTTACGGCTTATCCATACCTCAATTTAATTATCTTAAAGACAAACTTGCGGTGATCATTCAACCACAGCCAAGCTTGAGGGAACGTGTCAAGAATGGTGAATAAAAGATGAGGCTGCGTAGGATGTTGAATTTTCCAAGGGACACTCATATATATTCAAATTATTTAGTCCATATTGCTTGTCTCTGTTGTTAACTTCATTACCCCCTGTCAATTGTGTTGAAATTTTCACTACTACAAAAAGGTCATTAATGATATTTTTTTGTTGGTGATGAAATATTTTTAATGTCCCTACAATGTTAGTCATTATAGCAGGAGACATTAAATATGTATTTTTAATGACCAACAAAATTGGACATGATAAATTAAGGAGAAAATACGTTTTTTACTTTTTTTTTTCTTTTCAATTTGATGACGCCCTTTGGGCGACCTTAAATGTGTACCCCTTTTATTTTATCAGTTTTAACTATTATTATTATTTAAATAAAACTTAATGTCACCCACCAAGTGACCTTATATACCTATATTATTATTGTCTTTTTATTCTATATATATATATTGACACCAGGTTTTTTTTTAGTTATATATTCAAATCAGGTTTTTTTTTAAACAAATATACTCAAATCATATTATATTAGAAACGTGCTTATATATTATTTATATATTTCATAATAATAATTAATTTTTTATTAATAAATAATATATATTTAATAATTACTTAAATTAAAATATTTCATTAAATAGAAAATATTTTTTAGCTAAATATTAATAGAAAAAACAGTAATTGCAAATATTTTCACATAATCAAAATAACAAATATTGCACTCTATGTGTAATGCCCCAAATTCCCTAATAAGGTTTAGGACCTTGATTAGGAGGCCGGAAGGGCCATAATTTCTTTATTATGCTATCTAATGATAATATGCATGTTTAGGTGTATTAAATATGCATGTGAACTTATTTGTGATTAATTGGGCGATTTTCATATTTTGGCCATTTCAGACATTTTTGGCATATATGTGAAATGGGCGTGGTGCTTTGTTATTATTTGGTTATGCCAGGGTTACCCAGCACAATACGATCCTAGGAAGTAAGCTAGTGGGAAAAGTCACAACGGGATTTAAGCTTGACTTGGAGTAAGTCAAGGGGTATTTAGAGCATTACCGGGTTATTGGGTAATGAGAATTAATATTTGGTGATAAACTGAGAGTTAGTAAGATTAGGGGGAAATTCTGGAGGTTTTGACTATTTTGTCCCCGGTGGTATTTTCGGGACCCCGAGCATTATGTTTTATTGGAAGCTACTTAAGCTTGAAGTAACCTTTTAAGAAAATAAAAAGAACGTTCTGTACATTCTCTCTCCCTAAAAGTTCCATTTTTGTCTCCTGATCGCATTTTCGAAGGAAACTTGAGTTCTAGGACTCGGATTCAAGCGAGGATCGAGGCATAGCGATCCTAGGAAATATTAGAAGCTTATTAGCTGGAGGATTTATTTGGAAACAACTCAATTGGAGGTAATTCAAGTTTTAAGTTCTAAGTTTTTAAAGTTTTTAAGCTTGAATTGGATTTTGTGTTTTGATGTGTTTTTGGGTGATTTGAGACTTGGGTTTTATGGGTTTTGGATCATGGGGATGTTTGGGAACTTTGATTTTTGAGTTTGGAGATGTTTGGATATGTTTATGAAAGGATTTTAGATGAAGAAATGGAGGATTTTTGGCTGGGTTCGAGGTTGAGCCGCGACTCTGTTCTTGGGCGTTGCGGCTTAAGCTTGAAGAAGCTGCTGGTTTGGTGCTGATGGGCTATTTGAGCTGCGGCTCTATTGGGTAGAGCTGAGGCTCTAATTGCTGTCAGAGAGGATTTTTGGGCCTGACTTGAGTGGGGTTGCGACTCTAATGGTTGGGGCCGCGGCTCAAAAGAGGAAAAGTGACCAAAATGGGTTTTTAGTCATGGGAACTCGAACCTTAGGCCTCGGGATCATTCCTACTACCCGGATTGGTGGCGTTTGATGTCTCGGAGGCTAGGTCTTGGTTCCGGGATTGGCTTTAGAACTTGAACTCATTGGATCACCATTTGTGGTTGTGACTAGGTTATCACTAGAGGCTTGGAATCAGGATCGTGCTTGTTGCTCGTTTGTTGGTAACCTGTGCTTGGACCAAAGGTAAGAAAACTGCACCCCGTGTGTGACATGCATGGTTGTGATTGATGCATGTTTGATGTTTAAATGTAAACATTGATAGCATAATGAATGCTTAGCAATCTTGCTCATTTGCATATGATTATTACTGAGGCATGCTGGATGATTAAGTGTGATGCATGTGATGCACAAGAAACATGTGATTAGGGCATGCCATGAATGATGAATGTGAAATTAGTCAGAGCTTGAGTCTCTGTGTTTGTGCATGATCATGATTATGCTAGCAACTGTTTAGTAAGCATGCTGAATGCCCTACTCTTGGATAATTGGCATATGATACACATTGATAGCATTGCTTACCTGTGCATGGTACTGACTAATTAGTCAGATTTGGCAAAGGTGCTAGTATCAACTGTGAAGCTGTGACTCATTAGTTAGGTTCGGCAGTGGTACTGGGCACTGGTCACGTTGCACTGACTCATTAGACAGAACGGCCTTAGCGTGTATCGCGCAAGCCAACAATGATTATATCTAATCAACTATCTGCATTGAATGACTCAAAGAGCATTAATGCTGGACCGACCTCAAGGTCGATGAACATTATAAGCGCTTGAAGGCTCGTGGCTTAACTAGCAGCCACTCTTCCATTTGATTTAGTGACTTACTTGTCAGTCACTCAGTATGGTTTACCAGAACCTGTTGAAGGCTAGTGGCTTACCTAGCAGCCACTCTTCCATTTGAGTTGGTGACTTGCTTGTCAGTCACTCAGTATGGTTTACCAGAACCTGTTGAAGGCTAGTGGCTTACCTAGCAGCCACTCTTCCATTTGAGTTAGTGACTTGCTTGTCAGTCACTCAGTATGGTTTACCAGAACCTATTGAAGGCTAGTGGCATACCCAACAGCCACTCTTCCACTTGAATTAGTGACTTGCTTGTTGGTCACTCAGAATGGTTTATCGGAACCTCAAGTGTTGCGACACTCATTTGATTAGTGACTTGTTTGGCAGTCACTCATCTGGTTAGGATTGACTTGATAGTCCTCCGATCAGAAGAGTAGGATTTCTTATCCTGGATACCCCAGCATCGTTTGAACTCATTTGCATGCTGAATAGAGCTATGTTTGCTAGGCATGCCAGATATGATTTGATATCGTGATTTGACTGTTTATGAGCATATGAGTCTTCTTGCTGGGCTTCGGCTCACTGGTGCTTTGTGGTGCAGGTAAAGGCAAAAGGAAGCTGGACCATCCTTGAGTTGAAGAGCTTAGGTGATGATGTGTACATATGCAGCTGCTCGACTAATACTTGGGCGAGGTTTGAAAGAGGAACTAGGGTTAAACCCTCTTTTGTAATAGACTCTAAAATTATATTTTTGGGATCCCAATGTATACAGTAAATGTTCTAGTGAAACGTTATACCTTAACCGAAATGTTTAATCCCTAAACCGCTAATCACACTTTGTTACACATTTATGGCCAAACGACTCGATTAGCGAGTTTAGCACTGTTTGCAATGTGCACTGTAGCGGTCCCTGGAGTTGGGGCGTTACACTATGGCTAGATGTTGACACCTATAATAACAAAAAGAAAAAGTCTACAATTTTTTTCTTTTTTAAAAAAAAAAAAGGTTGAAACTTTAGTCTTCCATATATTCAATAAAATGGGAAAGCTGATCTATTCAACAACAAAAAAAAGCCTAGGGGCCTAAATTTGATGATTTTGGATGAACGGTAGCATATCTTTGGCCCATTCTTCTCGCATCTCATCAATTTTTTATTGTGAATATGGTCTTTTGTTATTGAGCTGCAAAATAATAATAATATATATTAATTAAAGTGACAAAATGTGTAAGTTTAATATTAATAATATTTGATACATAGTTTACATACCGTTTCATTCAAATGGGTAGACCGATTGTTAGATTGAACCAAGTCATTCATCATTCTCATTATGTAATATCCACATTCCTTGTTACTTGGTTGTTGTGGACACTAATAATTAAAAAATTAAGTAATTATATTAATAACTTGATAAAATTTGAATATTCAAAGTATAAACTAAAATTAAAATTTGTAAAAACATACCAATGGATTTCGCTAATTCACTTCACTTGGGATTGATTGTTTGTTAGCCCTGAAGTATTTGGCATAAGCACCAAGGATTGTTTCTCCAATTTGTGGACGATTGGACATTGGTGCGTTAACCGAATCCAAAAAATGAATGTGATATGCATCAGGAGCCAATAGTACCAACATCCAATGGTCGCTTCATACGAAACATAAGATTAGATCAACTACTATTTAGTAATGCCAATATCATACTTATTAAAGAATATAATATATAGTTATACTAACCCATGGTTCCAAGGAGTAATCATGAATTGTTTTTTTGAACATAACCTAGTGAATTTCTTAAACAAACGATCAACACGATCAATTTCTCGAGTTGTTTGAGTGGCCACGACATTAGGATTGACAAATAGAAACATATGCTGCTTATGATGGTCTAAGAGCCATTTGTAGAGTGTCCTAACAAAAGTATATGAAAACATAATTAGCTAGACTTATTAGTCAAATAAATAAAGTTAAATAAACTAAATTTGTAAAATGATACCTAATGTAGGAGACTATAATAGTTTGGCCAATTTTTTCACCTCTGACGAACTCAAGTATGTCGCTCTTCAATATATACAAGCCTGACATATCCGCAGTGAATACATCATAGTCAATGCATGCATTTACACACTCACCGTTAGGCCACTTTGATACTATATTATAAATCTCTCTCAAGCAAGGTGGTAACTGAAGCTCTTGTTGAACCTCTTGTGTTAAAGGTTCTTGTGGATGTCTTAAACATTCTCTTCGTTGTTGGGCTTCAGTTACTAATGGTTGCTTTGATTTTCCTTTGGCTCTTAAACCATCCTGTAAACATATAAATAATCAATTAATGAACATATAAATAGTAAAATAAAAAATTGATTAATATAATATAAGCACAATATTACCTGTTCATCCCAATCAGAAAACATAACTAAATGTCTAGGCCACGCTATTGGGACATTAACAGCTTGAAAAACTGTAAAAATCTCAATGTCAGGAATGGGGTTAGGGAGTCTAGCCGGTTCCTTAAGAGAATATTTTATCACCACGCGATAATTTGTATCTCCTAGTGGTACGCAGTGGAGATTAGTTTCCCCAGTCTCAAAAACGACTCCCAAGGCAACAATATTTTCAAGTGACCCAACAGCTAAACGACATTTACGTTCCTATAATACAAAATATACATGTTATACATATAAGTGATGATGTAATAGTAAGAAAATCAATATTCTTTATCTAAACAATTATTACCAGTATAGAAGGCGTTTCATAGCAAGGTGGTTCTTGTAGAGGTGGGTCGGGTACATAAAAGTCCACTCCTGCTACCCCATCCATAGGAGGTTGTGTAGGTGGGTTCGATACGTTAAAGTCCCCTCTTGCTACCTCGTGAGTAGCAGATTGTGGTGGGTCTGGTACGTAAGTCCCCTCAAATGGTACTCCCGATGGAGTCGAACAAGATCCATGCCAACTTTGCTGGGATTTGTTGGCTTCAATCAACTTGTTGATAAGTTCTTCTTGTTTACGATATCGTTCATCCATTTCACGATATTTTTCTTCTTGTTGACGATTAAGGCGTTCTTCTTGTTCGCGAAGACGTTGCTCGAAATCATCTTTTTGGTTCTCTTTCGTTTTCCTTGACGTTGGCCTCGGAGTGTCAAAGAATTGTGTGGGAGTCACACCTAGACCTAAACCACGAACACGCCCTCAGGCCTCAGGGGTGCCCAACGCCATTGTCAGCACATCATTAGGGCCGTCAGGCTCCCATTTACCTTCTGTTTGGAGCTGTAGGTAATGATCCTGTGAAATGAGATACATTAGTTAATAATATTCATCCTTTGTCAATGAGTATTAGTATTGACAATCACGAAACATATAATTACACACTTACAATTCTCTTTTGTATCTCTGTTGCACCCCCAACAAGCTCTCCTTTCTTGTTCTTCCTAGCTAATGCCCACAAATTAGCCCTATCTAATACAAACACTTGGTTCCCAAGAACCTCTCGAGCATGCTGATATCCTCCTCTAGAGAGTTTGTGGTTGTATTCATTCTTTGCTCGTAAAGCTTGCATCTTCTCTCTTATAATTCTCCAATCATTACTCAATCTCTTATTAACAAAATCAAGCCAAACTTCTGGGGAGATAATAGACTCATATCCTCTAGGTCTTCGAGGAGGGAACTCATTTGGAATTTTTTCCATTTGGTCGACTATGAATCTTTTGGTTAGATAAGTTCTCCAACTTCTAAATCGCTTAGCTGCTTTAGACAACAATCCTTTTTTGTGTGTATGGTCTAACCCAAATGTTTCCTGCAAGTTTAAAATGTGAAACATATTATAAAAATTTACTTGTCACTTCTGCATTTCCATAATATACACCAATCTTGCAAAGTTATGAGCTTAAAAGTTAAATTAGTACATAAAACTAGGAAGTAAATAAAAGCTGAATAAGATAATAATGAATCAAGGTAAAATAATATATGACTTGTAAGTGGGAAACAAACATAACCAAACAAACTCAGAATAATAAAGTTAAATAATTATATACATATATATTTATATTGATTTGGCTGGCAGCCGTCACTTTAAAGCTCATCAACTATTTTAATTTATGTGCATGGTCTAATTCTTGTTTTCATGCTCTAAAAAGTATTAAGGGAAAAAATTGTAAAGATATTAAACATATATATGCAATCAGTATAACTTTGTATCTGTTGATTCTTCACTTGAAAGTATCTATCTACTATTGAAAACAAAAAAATCTAGTAGTTTACGTACCTTCATTATCTCCCATATTTGTCTTTTCTTTTCTTGAGGTGCTGCTGCCCAATTCTTCACTTCTCAATTTGCTAATTTTTTTCAAAAAGTATGGCCCCCTACTCGGTATATCACCCTCCTCCATATGCTCTTCTTCTCTAACCTCCTCTTCATTTTCTTCTTCATTGGAATCATCAGCCAAAGGATCATATGAAGACATCTGTGATTAAAAAATGAAATAAATGAATTAATAAACAAACAAGTAATAATGCTCTCTTCAAACAAGAACAACTTTTAAATGCCACAACAAACCCATACCTCAAATCTTATAAATCAATCCATAAACCTTCTCCATTTTCACGACAACAAGAACTATCACCATCAATTTGATCATC
This sequence comes from Humulus lupulus, assembly GCF_963169125.1. Lineage (NCBI taxonomy): Eukaryota > Viridiplantae > Streptophyta > Magnoliopsida > Rosales > Cannabaceae > Humulus > Humulus lupulus. Next base: position 77,406,303 of record NC_084800.1, read on the forward strand.
ATTTTCAGGTAAAGTGTATGTGACATGTTGTCCAACAAGAGGTATATCGTGCAAATCACCGTCATTACCATTCCAATTTCTTGATTGTGTTGTGAGCACGACAGACCACTGTTTATTTGCTGGATCATCCACATAAAATACTTGTGTGGCTTGGGTAGCCATTATGAATCGATTAGTTTTGTGCCCTAATAGATTTAGATTTACTAATGTGAAACCTAAATCTTCTTTTTTGACTCCACTATCACTCTTCACCCAATCACAAAAGAAAACAGGCACTTGAGTTATGATATAGTCTAACTCCCATATTTCTTTAATTACACCATAAAAAGACATATCACATTCAATAGGATTTCGGTCTTTCGATGTAGATACTTGGAAAGTTGTAGCAATAAGACTTACACCACTATTTTGTGTGTTTCTATTTTTATCACGCTCCATAGTAGTAAACTTAGTACAGTTCACCATATATGATGAAAATTTAGTGACATTAAGAGAAGGACCTCGAAAAATCCACTTAATGATGTCTGACACATTATTTGATGGGTTTCTCAAATCATTCACAACCTATTGAAAAAAAAAAACATTTATCAAAACAACATACAAAACAAACAAACATTAGACTAAACTCAAGAAATATTGAAAACAAAATACCTTCTGCTCTAGCCAACTACTAAAAGTACGATAATGTTCGTCTTGTAACCATTTTTTGTTCTTAGACCTAGATGGAAATTTTGTCTTGATCCAGTTGAAATGTTGTCTAAACAAAAATTTACGTGTTATTAGTAAGATAATTGTGATATTTTACAACAAACACAATACATGCATTATATGAAAATAAACTTACTCAATGTAAGGTTGAATTTCATTAGTATTCTGTAACACAAGACGATGTGCTTCATTTAGTTCATCTCGCGTAACTGTGCATACAACACTACCTCGACGACTCTGAATGTCAGCATTAATTACTTCATTAAGCCTAATTCTTTGTACACCAAACATGTATTCAGAACAAAATTCAATTGCCTCTTCAACAATATAACATTCAATGATGCACCCTTTGGGCCGACTTCTATTCCTTACATATCCTTTAAGAATCTTCATATATCTCTCAAATGGATACATCCATCTGAAGTAAACTGAACCACAAAATTGTACCTCTCTAACTAAGTGGACAGTGAGATGAATCATTATATCAAAAAAGGCAGGTGGGAAGAATTGCTCCAGTTTACACAAAATATAAGCGATTTCATGTTGTAGCTTGTCTAGCATATACACATCAACCTCATTGGAACAAAGTGACTTGAAAAACAAACACAACCTTGTGATTATCTCTCGAACGTTTTTAGGTAAAACTGATCGAATAGCTATTGGTAGTACATGTTGCATTAGAATACGACAATCATGAGATTTCATGCCAGTCAAAGTACAAGTTTTCATGTCTACCAACGACCTTATATTTGAACAATATCCGCCAGGGACTTTTATATTGAACAAACAATCATAAACTTCCCTTTTTTCATCTTTAGTCAATGTGTAACAAGCAGGTGGCAAAAATGTCCGACCATTGCCTGGCTTTGGAGCTAATTCATTACCTATTTTCAATGCATTCAAGTCTTCTCTCGCCTTAATTCCATCCTCACTCTTTCCAGGAATATTCAACAAAGTTCCAATCAAACTATCACATACATTTTTCTCTATGTGCATTACATCTAAATGATGACGCACAAGTAAAAGTTCCCAATATTCAAGCTCGAAAAATATCGACTTCTTTTTGGTTCCTCCACAACCTTCGCCTTTCCACGACCCTTCCGCTTCTTAACTATACTTACTTTAGACTTCCCCATCTTGAAAATGATTTTAGACATCTTCTCGAGTACTTGGCTTCCACTTAAAGGTCGAGGAGCCTCCCCAAACTCTTGTTCGCCATTAAATGCCTTCTTCCAAGTTCGAAGTATATGATTACTCTTCAAGAACTTCCTGTGTCCCATATAACAAACTTTACGGGAGTGTTTCAAGTACTGAGAGCATGTTTCTTCTTCACAAATGGGACAAGCTTTATAGCCTTTCACACTAAAACCTGATAAATTTCCATAAGCGGGAAAGTCATTGATTGTCCACAACAATGCCGCTCTAAGGCTAAACTCTTCTTGCTTGTATGCATCGTAAACCCTAACCCCTTCAGTCCACAAAGTTTTTAAGTCATCAATAAGAGGAGCTAGATAGACGTCAATGTCATTCCCTGGTTATTTAGGTCCCAATATCAACAAAGTCAATAAGGTAAACTTCTTCTTCATACACAACCATGGGGGCAGATTGTATATAACAAGCATGACATGCCAACAACTGTACTTACTACTAAGGTTATTATGCAGATTTATTCCTTCAGTAGAAAGACCTAGACGAAGATTCTGAGATTCATCGCCAAAAGAAGGCCACTTCAGATCAACTCTCTTCCAAGCTATACTATCAATTGGATGTCGTAATTTACCATCCTTCACTCTCTCATTTGCATGCCATGACAAACTCTTAGCAAGTTCAGCATTTCTAAATAGTCGAATGAAACGGGGTATAGGTGGAAGATACCACAAAACCTTGGCGGGTATTCCTTCCTTAACATCCTCACCATTCCTTTTCTTTTTCCATCGTGACTCACCACAAGTAGGGCATTATTCTGCATCAGAAAACCTATTTCGGTATAGTATGCAATCATTAGGGCATGCATGGATTTTTTCATACTCCATGCCCAATGAACATATTGTTTTTTTGGCCTCATAAAATGACAAAGGCATCTCATTACATTTAGGACACAATTCTTTCAAAAAACTAAGTAAATCTGTCAAACTTCGATCACTCCATCCATCTTTTTGCCTTCAAATTAAAAAACCTTAGAAGCGTCGATAACTTTGTAAATCTTTTACAATCAGGGTAAATCGGTTTCTCAGCGTCACTAAGTAGTGTCTCGAACTTGTTTGGGTCTACTGTTGATCCATAATGTGCATCATCAATCATTTCATCCAATGAATCCCAATTCACTTCATCTCTATTCCTCCTAACTTTACTAATCCTACTAGGGGGATCTGGTATATTAGGGGGTTTCTCCCCATGACTATACCATATCTTATAACTTCTGTCAATCCCATTAAAGAATAAGTGTTCTTTGATCTTATTGAAACTCAACTTTGTTACATTAAAACACTTTAGACATGGACAACAAGTAAACTTTGGATCTCCCCCATTCTCCAAACAAAACCTTAAGAAAAAATCAACTCCGTTCTTGTACTCCTCAGATAACCTATTTGCTGACATCCATTTTTTATCCATATCTTCTCTTCTATACAAATTAAAAAAGGATAAATAAATAAGCATATTAGCTTATTAAATAAATAAGTATGCTAGCTCTTCCCCTATATTACTAACCTAACCATTTGTTAATTTATATCAATCAAACACATGTAAGAAGATAAAACAAAATTAGAAAGAAAAAAAAGGCAACATTTTCTCTATAATACTGACCAAGCCATCAATAAAAAGTAATTCAAACAATAAATTTGTTTCCTTATATCTCCCAGCAGACAAACAAGCCCAGAACCTACTTCACTAAGGCACACAAGTTCTCAACCTTCTGTTATCACCGCAGCACACAATTTCTCAGAACCTACTTCACTATGGATGAATATCTAAGATATTCAAACTCTTCTAACATTTGCATAATATTAATAAAAGAATTAACAAAATATATTCATACGTACCTCTTTAAATTTAAAAGGTGATCAAGCTAGCTAATTAACTTTCCAACGCTCAATCCTTGTCAATTGGATCTACAACCTGAAGAATGTAATCAATACCTATAAGATTAATATAGAATAAAAATTAAAGAAAACCATAATGTTTCTAATTAAAGTTTTGGACATCTTAATCAGTGTTATATATTTAAAGTCATTAACCAAAATAATAATTTCTAATATCACAAGTAAATGTTGTGACTTGGGAAAAATATTTGTATACTAGTAACCTTAAATATTGTAATGAAGATATATATATATATACATATATATAAATTATATCATAGAAAGTGGGAGAACAAGAGAACGAATGCAACTGCCAAGCACAAATGAAACAAAAAAAATTATTTTGTAATCTCTAAACTCTTATTGTTGTAATATGTCAGTTTGTTGTGCTTAAGTCCTAAATGTCATTAGTTGGTTACTTTTGTTAGTTTTCTGTTAAATGGACAACTTGTTTAGTTGTTACAGTTCAGATGAAAGAAACAGAACTAGACTTTGTTCTAGTTAATGGTGATATAAAAAAAAAAAACAAATCATGAAGAACCCTCAGTACCAACTATTATTACTTTCATAAAATAATATTATACTAAAAATTAAAGAGTAGTACTACCAACCACCAAAAGAAAAATAATAAATAATAAATAAAAAATAACACTTTTATATAGAACCAACTTTGTATATATAATGGACAAAACAAAAAGACAAAACGTGTAATAGTGAAAAAAAATATAATAAAAAAAAGAAAGACAATTTTAGATACATCTACATTTGTTTGTATATATAATGGACCAAAAAAAAAAAGATGAGCAGCAACTAAGAATGGGTGACTCACTAACAAAAAAAAAAGGATGACTCGAAAAAATATCCATGCATATATATATAGTATAGATATATATCTTTTCTTTTCTTTTTTAGTTTTACAATCCAGCCATGCAATTTTGTCACTATATAATATGTATGATGACCAAAACTGTGTTGGGCCAACTGCATATCATATGCTGCTGAAGTGGCCACAGCTGATATAGCTTCACTGTTTACCTTTCTAAACCTTCCTTTGCTACTTCATTACCTAACCATGCATATATATCAACCTACCTCTAGCTTCTATATATACCTCTTCTCATTGTATACCATAATACCATACTCATCAATCTCTAACTCTGAGTCTCAGATCTTATTATAACAACTACTCATCCACCCATGGATTATTGTTATGTATATAGCTTATTCTTATTATATATGTTTATCTATGAATTTTCAGTATAATATTATTATCATGCCATGCATCTCCATATAAATATATATGTATATATGAATATATTATCACACGGGTTAGCCTAAAGTAAAGGACTTAAACATACATACATATACATATACATATACATATATATTCTCATTTTAAAACACTTTATTTGATAATCCATACCAAGGTGAGAGTGAGAGTGAGTGCAGTGTCTTACCTTCAAACCACCAAATTGGCTGGGGTATGTGGCAGTGACAACTGATGAAGGAAAGGCAATGTTGGGAAGAAGGGATATTTTGGTGACGTTCAGAGGAACAATGAATTCGGCTAAGGGCCTTACTAATGTAGATTGCCTTCTTTTCCCTGCTGACAAAGTGTTAGATTATAGTCATTGTTTATATTATTTCAGCTGTCGTTGAAAATTTAAGCTAATTAACACAACCATTAAACATAAAAAGGAATAAATAGAAAGGGTGAACACACATGATTCAGCTCCTAATAATAGCATGCAAAAAATAATTGGGTCAAATTATAAAATTTTCTATACTTTTTCTTATCATTGCAAATCTTTTACGGTACATATAACACAGTCATGTGGGCTATATTAGAAGCCCCTATAAAAGATGTTTATGCAATAGAAAAGAATCACGTGGGCTATATCTTTTACGGTACAAACACTTTATAAGCCAGTTTTTGCCAATTAGAATGCCTACATTGAAGGACCATGGCATTTTATAAAGAGCCTTTTTGTATATAGACTCATCACTATAAGAAAAGGCAAAGTAAACTTTCCCTTCAACGGATAGAACTAGTTTTTGAACTAGTTTTGAGATCCAAAAATACAATTATTATTATTTGTTAATTAATATATAAATATATAGATGCATTGTATTAAACAAAAGAATATGGTTGATAGCACTTTCACTGTGCAGAGACCGAAACAGATGTTTTTGCAACTAAAATTATCAGTTTGAGCAAAAAACACAAAAAAGAAGCTCATGATAAAAATTATGATGTTATATGGATATGACTAAACCATTCAAGTTGTTGCATCATATGCACTAAAAATCATCAGTTTGCAACTAAAATCATCAGTTTGTTTTAGCAAAAAAAAAAAAAACACAAAAGGAACTCATGATGAAAATGACGAGTTAAATAACCATTCAAGTTGCATCATATGCACATATTAATAGATATCAAATAGCTTGTTCATTCAAAATTCTCGAACCATTATCAGCCACTAAATCATCAAATCAATAAATATGTAAAATATAAATTTAACATACATATATGTATATATGAATATGCAAATAGGGATTGAGCCATAACTAAAAAGTAGGTGCATAAAGGCTTACCTAACAAAACAAGTAATTTAAAATCAAGTTAACAAGTTTTTTGGAAGTTTCAGACCCAAAAATCAAAGCTTTATTATGCTTCATCTTCTCTAACTAGTCCACTCCACACTCCATCCACGTGGGCTACCACTGAGCTTCCCATAAAAACTATTATTTTATTTTCTTACATATTATTATAATTATATATATAAATAAAGAAGATGGGTCGATTCGATCCAAAACAAAAATGTGTGTCTGTGTCTGGTCACTTTTTTTTTTCTTTTGGGTTGAAAGAAAGTTGAGAAGAAATGGAGAAGTATGAGGTGGTGAAGGACTTGGGAGCTGGGAACTTCGGAGTGGCTCGGCTGCTGAGGCACAAGGAGACTAAGGAGCTGGTGGCCATGAAATACATCACTATAGGACCATGGCCCAGTTTTTGAACTAGTTTTGAGGAAACTACTGTTGTACTTTTTCCAGGATAGAACTCTCCCAACAATATTAAACTTGCTTAGATTAACAACCGCTTCATCATCAACTTCCTACATGTCATCTTCCACCATCGATGGATTATTTGTTTTGCATATAATATCATCAATATTTATAGCAGTATTACCATTCAAGGCCATTATACACAGCACTAAGAGATCAGCAAAAGAAACAGTCAAAGGACAGATAAAAAGGGGTAACTCTACCAACTCAGAGAAAGGGACACTCGCACTCGCTCTCGCTCACACAAGGACCAACCTTTTTTACATGATTATATTGACTTGTACATTGACTGCTTTAAAATGAACATGGTTCCCAATTTACAAGTTGTTTAATAGTTTTTTATCACTCTTATATCAAAAAAAATTTACTGTATTGTCTCAGTGGGTATTCACAATCTCTTTTATTTATTTTTTAAAACTTTTATGTCTTTGTTTGGTGGTTTGAAAATCCAAGTCAAACTCTGTTGTTTTCTTTTATTTTTGTTTAGAAATTTTAATAGTTTCAACCTCCGTGTGATGCTATAAGCCCCTTATAATGTCTACAAAATATATATGTATATATAGCTTCATTATTAACTTGTTTATGCATATGTGTTTTCTCCCTGATTAACACTTTGTTCCTTTGTTGCCAAATTCAATATTTTGCATAGAAAAGAAATGTTGATCAATATCACCAAAAATAGGAAAAGCTAGAATGAAAAAAAAAAAATATATATTATAAGTTTAATGGGCTATAAATTATTTCCCTCTGGTTGTTTTAAGAACCGTGATATGTAGTACTGTTTGAATTTTTCTTTTACATTGCTAGAAACAATGAAAACCCAAAAGAAAACCAAGGTGAGAGTGAGAGTGAGTGCAGTGGCTTACCTTCAAACCAAGACAGAGAGAAAGAGCAATAGTGTGGCGTGGGGCTCGGGTTCGGTTGGGTAATGATCCAGTCCTGGCATGGGTAGATCTTTGCTAGGAACGCCTACCAGAATTTTGCTTCCGATGAAGGAATGTTGTGCTCCGCGTGGGGAGACGAAGATGCCGTTGAATCCGAAAACTGGAGGTCTTCGAATGGTGATCGTGGGGACTTCTATTGTAGAGGCGAAGATGGTACAAAGATGAGGACAGGCAGAGGTATCTATGGAGATTTCAAAGCCAGAAAAAATGGCTCTTTGCCATTTCAAAGATAGAGAGAAAGAGCAATATGGTGTAGCGGGAAAGAAGAACAAAAATTTCAGAAAATTGTAGGGGAAAGGGCGCGCAGGCACATGGATTATTTCATGTCGCTCCTTGGCCTTTTTTGTTTTTTTAAAAAAAGTACACAGAAATGTAAAATATAAAATTTAAAATTTAAAAATTATATATAATGACCCACATTACATTATATCTCTTGTAAAGGGGGACATGATATATAATATTTCATGACCCTCATTAACAGACATGAAATATGCTCTACAAATTTTCATGACCTTCACCATAAGTGTAGGTCATTAAAAAGAGTCATTAAATAGTTAGATTGTTGTAGTGTTTGCCTCAATTTTTCTTTCTGCTTCATCGGTTCTCCACTAACATAGACAACTAAGAATTCGAGTTATGACATAAAACTTTAATATATATATATATCTTCTATATAATAAGTGTGTAGATAATGGAAATTCTTGGTTTTAATAGTTTTTTATTTTTTTAATATTAATTTTAACGAAATATTTTTATATTTAACAGAATATTCTTATATTTAACAGTAATTTGTAAATAATTAAACTTAAATAAAATAAAATAAATAATTAAAAAATTTTAAATAAGATATTTTTGAGATATTTTATAATTATTTAAAAATAATAAATAATTAAACAAATTAAAATATGATATTTATGATATATTTTACAATGATAATTATTTAAAAATAATTAAATAAATTAAAATAAGATATTTTTGAGATATTTTACAATAATAATTATTTAAAAATAATAAATCATATATTTTATAATTTAAATAAAATTTAATTAAACTCAAACTCACTTATTAGAATAATATCATATTAAACATATAATATAATTTACTGTCAATTAGCAACAAATTGTTTTTTTTAACTAACAAGAAACTTAAATTTAAAATCCACGTATAATATTTAATATTACATTAAACATATAATATATAATCTCTTGTTGTCACTCCCAAATTCAAAAACTATAACAAACATAAATTTAAAC